>NW_028301564.1:17337500-17512500 GCF_042242905.1 Orbicella faveolata
CCTACCTGTTGAACTGGGGGTTCATGAAGATCCAACTGTAATTTCTGAGCCAGAAAATTGAAGTTTTCAGCACTAAAACACACCACATCTTTGCAATCTCTGTTGGCAGAAGGACTAGAAAACAAGAAAATAACCAATTGTCAGTGTATATCCACAAAGTTAGAAGAATTTTACATGTAGATAACTGACTCTCTGGTTAAAGCAGTTATCAACAAGCTAAATATGGGAGATGTAACAACACGTTTATTTAATCACAAATTAACATACATGTACTGCGAGTAGTTACTGAGCTTTACATGAAACTGACGCCCAACTGACGTATTGCCTTCACTGACGCTATGTAATAAGAACATGTCCACGTGCATGTGAACTAATTACAATACTACAAGTAACTACTTAATGAGCTACAATCAATATATCAACTACATGTACTAACAGATGATATGAGCACGCATAGCTGAGTGCTTACATTTCTCCACAATGAACTGCTTTCAAGACTCCCACCGCTGCAGTAGTCTGCCTGTCAAAACCATGTCCAACATGGTCAGCATGACACCGCGTTCTGTCTTCAGCAAGAATTTCTCTGGGCTCAGAGGCTCTGGGCAGGTACTGTAGGTTTTGAAGTTCATTAACACCAATTCTTGGAGAAAGAAAAAAAAAAACATTTATACTACATTATGTGCACATTTGTCTTGCTGTTGTCCTGTGGTCAGGGTGCAAAGAGATAATGAATAGCCAGGTGGTGTCGTTGCATGCTAGCCTGAAAGGATTTTTATCTTGGGACCTCTTTTAATTAGCAGTCAGGCAAGTGATGGATAAATCCTCCAGTCCGACAGAGAAAAGCAGTAAACTATGCCTACATGTATGAGAGGGCCTACAATGATGCTGATGGTGCTGCTGATGATGATGATGTTTGCTACATACTATACATGTACAACAAGTATATTTGCACAATGTATTAAAAAGAATTAAAATCTACATACCTCCGTTTTTTGTATGGAGACTTGGACTCCGCTGTAGGAACAACCTGCTCTCCTGGTCGAACCCACAAAATTGGACCGTCATTGCTTTTGTTTCGTTCAGGTAAATTAAGGGCAGAGAAACTTCCCCACGGCATAGTCTCCTTTAGAAACAGACATTGTTCAAGAAGGTCCAGAAATTCTGGGAAATACCCTCCACTTTCTTCTTGCACAGTTCCAACTAAGCTGAACTGCAGTAAAGGTCCTGATCGATATGTCCCATGAGAATACGAAGATTGCACTCTTTGAGAGAACTCCTCCATTTTTAAAGTCTCAAGGTCTGACTTTTTATACAATGACGACACCTTGACAACAAGATTCGGATGGTTCACTCCAAAATACTTCACAAGTTCAGGCAGATATGCTGCTGCATTGTGAACGATGCCCATTACATTTTTCGCTACACCTTCACTCTTTTCAGCAAAGACTTCACGGAAAAAAAGTTTTACAAACTTCTGCAATTTTTCTTCTCGTAAACCTGCAATTTCATCGGAATAAACATGGAGGACTGAGGCGCCCCCATTAGCATCAACTTCAGTGTGAATGAGATGAGACAGACGAGTCTTTTCTTTGGGATTTAACCGTATAGAATAATCTTGGTCGTTGAAATTCTTTTCTTCTTCGTGGTTATGATGGTGGTGATGATGGTCCTTGTGTTTCTTCTTTTTCTTCTTGACATCTGATCCTCCGTTGAGTTTAGCAGCACCATTGCTCTCGTGATTTGTATCAACTGAGGAAAGCCAAGAACAAGATGAATTAGTCATGTTTATTGATCGATGATAATGACTACTCTTCAACATTACATATATACATATAGTCGAATCTCAATCATCCGTACCTTGACTATCCGGATTTCTCGATTATCCGGACTTTTTCTCTAGTCCCAATTTTATCATCAATATTTATTAGTCACGATCAAGATCCGTAGCAATATTTGTTTTAAAACTATAGCATTGAAAGGTGCAGTCAAAAGCGAGTTTGGTTCGCTTTTAAAGAGCAAAAGCAGCATTCGCAAGCACCGTAACTAATGAAGAACACTCGAATGAGTTCTGATTGGCTAAGAGTTGAGTGGTTCAAGATGTACAGTAGACCATGTTGTTTTTCAAACGATTTGTAAAAGTGTTGTTTCACGATCAAATGTTGTCATATTTTCGATTATCCAGACCCTCAATTATCAGGACTATTTCATCTAGTCCCAGTGAGTCCGGATAATCGAGGTTTGACTGTACATACATAAACTTTATTTACTTTAGACTCAAATTTGAGAGTAGCTATAATAATAAAGCTAATATCTTCGAACTAAATAATTAAAAATGCTATAAAAATACAAATTTATAATAAAAATGTTAAAAGACATACCTATAAATATTATGTTAAAACTCAAAATACAATATAAAAATTTACAGTTACAATAAATATCCAAGTACATACTTGGCATACTATTAAAATTAATAATTAAATTGATAAAACTAAGAATATTCTTCTTGAAGTCATTTATCTAGTAACAACTTCTCAAGGCCTCTGGGAGGGAATTCCACAGTTTAGCACTTAGGTGCAAAAAAGAGTGAAGACCATAAGTTGTTGTTCTTGGCTTGACGAGTGACAGGATGCCATTTCCATATAGGTTGTAGTTTACAGAGCGAAGAGTAAACAAGTACTCGTAACAGCCTTCTCTTTCATCTCATTTATATTTTTCACTTGATTTTGTTGTTTTGCATGCATTTTCAACTATGGTACTCAACATTATGTTTTAGATCACAGGCATGTATGATAATTGAACGTAAAAACAATATTTTAAATTACATTATTATATATTTTCTTCTACAAGAGAACACCATAGCTACATGTAACAGAATCAAATGACAAAGCAGGGTCTTGTCATTATGTGCAAGCAAGTCTCATCTGTCTTATTCAATTTACTTTTGTACTTTTACTTTTGAATTTTACCTCACAATTACATGTAACAGACTCAAATAATAAAGCTAACACGGTCTTGACACCTCTAATGAAATGTGTGCGAGCAAGTGTCATCTGCGTGTTTTTTTATTTGTAATACTGACTATGCCAACTAAAATCAATGGCTGCCATGATGGTACAGATAAATTTCAAATATACCAGTCTTCCATGGAAATGCTTATCAAAGTAAAGCAGTTAAATTAAATTATACTACATGTACATGTAGTTTGAATTTTATTCAGTGCAGGAACACTAGCCTGGATTCTGTTATTAGACACAGGCTACCAGGCCAGTGGAAACGTGGCACACTGTGTCATTACCTGAATTTCTCTTGATTTTCAGTTTCAAGTCATTGTGTGAAATTATCTCTGGTGCTGAGGGAGTAAATTCACACTTCCCTGCAAAGAACAATCAAAAACTAAATTACGAAATAAACTACCTAATGATTCAAGTTAAACATATCATAGCACTGGAACTGCATCCATATTCTTCTTACGTCTGATATTATAATTATACATACGAGTAGGAAGGGATACTTTTTTTCACATACAGCTGAAGCTGATAAATTTGTAAATGTAGCAGTCTATTTTACGATAGTGATGAATGGAAAAATGCAAATTTAATGTCAAACACAGGGAGTGCTTGCGCAATCACCCAAGCCAGAGGCTCATGATAAAGAGCTTGGCAATAATCCAAAGTAGTCAAAAGTTTCAAAGTAGTCTGCGGCCGGATACAATTAGGAATAATAATTAGTGGGCATTGTGATAGTTTCAAAGTTCTCAAATTACACTCCTCTATTTTGTGAACTTCAGGAACATTCTTTAGTCCATCAATCATGAAATGTGCTAAAGAGACTTTCATGTTGCATAACATGTAGGTGAGTGACACAATTGAAGTTGACAGAGGTAAATTAACCACTGATGGTGAGTTTGTAAATAACCCTGACATTTCAAGCACTCAGCTCTTCATCTGAGCATTGGACAAGGGACGACAATTGAGACGTCAGTTTTACAAACCTACTACAGCAGGTTATTTACCTTTTTGTAACTTCCAGATTATAACTACGTTGTCACTTTTTTGCAATTTCCCATGTATGAAGTGAGTACAACACAGTTTGTACCAATTTTGATATTGAATAATATAATAATTAGCTTTGATGTGAGAGGTCGCACTAGTCTAAGGAGAATCCCCTGCATACTAAGACCTTTATGAAAGAGCTGGAGATAACCATCTTGGAAACCATGAAGATCGGCCAATGGAGATGGGTCAGTCATGTCTTGAGGTGAGAGACAGACAATGACTGCCACATTGCTCTCACCTGGACCCCTGAAGACAAGAGAAGGTGCAGCAGACCAAACATTACATGGAGGTGAACAGTTGAAGCCGAGTGCAAAGACCTGGCCTGGACTAACTGGAGTGAGGTGGAACCAAAAGACCATGAAAGATAGAAGATGTTACTGGGCATTCTTATGCTCCAATCACACAAGCATTTGGTGGATGAGTATGGGTATATATGGGTTATTGACCAAGTGTGAGGTCAAGATGGCTGGATATTGGCCAAGTTCTTTTTTTGCGTGTTTATGCACCAAGACAGAGTCAAGGTCCATAAACTCACAAAAAAAGAACGAGGACAATATCCAGCCATCTTGAATGAACAAGCTTGGTCAATATAGGATTTATTATATGGCTTTCAGGGAAATTTTTCTTGCGGGACATGGCGGGTAGCTCCGAGCGGGCAAGATAGCTCCATCCTGCCCGCTTGGGTAGCCAATCACAGCGCAGGATTTGATTCATCTTACCCCACTCACGGAACTAGCCATATAATAACAGTGCATATTGCTTTGAAAGTTGGTAAATCCAAGTCAATGGCGAGAGAGAGAGGATGGCTAACTACAGTTACGATATACTGTAAATCATTTTTTCTTCCCTCCCATGAGGACCTACATGTACTAGGGCAGTTCTCATCTTCAGTGTCCAATTTTATGTCTCACATTTATTCATGGAGTGTGAAAAATTTTTACAGCTTTACATTGCCATGACATTTCACACTGGTATGGGCAATGGACTTGAGCTTAAAAAATTACCAGCAGACGAAAAGAGAGACGGAAAATAGAGGGATCTTTTAAGAGAACATTACTTTACCTGCACTTAAAAATACTCGTTAATAAATTATGCAACAACTTGCGTAAGAACGTTGCGATCGTGAGGAACGGCACCAAATGGCCACTTTCTACATGACACTTTCCCATTCTCTTTTATCGGAAAAGTTCTAAAAATGTATATTTAAACACTGTTGGTTGCTGATGTCGCAACGCTATGCAAAACAGATCCAGCTTCGCGTGAGGAGAAAACACGTGCAGCTTTTCATGAATGCCGAATTTACTTCGATTCGCGTTACAAGTGATCATATATATCTGTAGCAATTACCGTGAGTTTTCTGTTTCTAACTGCAATTTACAAAAAGACCTAAGCTTAAAATCTGTGCTGTACGACCGAAACTATCGATAGTGTAACGTATGTTACGTCAACGTAATAAGATTGTAGCTGCTCAACGATCACATGCAGAAGTCAATAACATGTTTGAAATTACTGTGTGCAGTGGCTTTTCGTGTATTTACCACTTTTAAAAATTTACAGTTGAACGGATTATTTGGAGATCGAAGTGTCCAGCAGTCTTTGCCTTTTAAAATTCAGCGATCAGATACAGCTTAGTTCACAAAATTGTAAAAAACAGTGCAACGTAAACGCCGGTCGACAGCACAGACGAAATTTACTTGCATTCGCTCGTCATAATTCCGTACGCTGAACGATTTAATCTATTCTAGAATAACAAAAATAACGTTGAAAAGATATCGTACCTTCTTTTTTTATCTTTTTCAAGGTTGTCTTTAAGCTGTTGGTTGCTTTGGTCGGCGAAGGTGAGCGAGAAGGCGATGACATGGAGGTGATGTTCCAACTTTCCTCGGACGAACTCAAGCGTTGCGTTTTGCCTAAATTTTCGAGAATTAGCTGAGGTTTTGTCTCTGCTTCAAAACTGATCTTCCTTTTTTTCTTGACATGCTCATCTTTTGGTAGTACGAGGCTCGTTGTCTTCTTCAGTAATGGAGATTTACTTTCAACCGTCTTTTGACCGTTAAGGGCAACTTCCTTCTGGGTCGCCATCTTGGAATTTATATTATGGGTAAAAAGTGACGTCACACACAGAACCGCTTTCGCGCGGAATTTTGCCAAATTTAGTCTAGAAAGGAAAACAGTGTGGCCATTTTAAAAGTTTTGGAAAAACGTCTTTCATTTACATTTTTATCTTAAAAATCTACATGAAATAAAGTTAGAAAAAAAAAATGGTTGAATTTTTTT
This sequence comes from Orbicella faveolata, assembly GCF_042242905.1. Taxonomy (NCBI): domain Eukaryota; kingdom Metazoa; phylum Cnidaria; class Anthozoa; order Scleractinia; family Merulinidae; genus Orbicella; species Orbicella faveolata. The sequence continues at coordinate 17,343,833 of NW_028301564.1, forward strand.
AGTTTACAAAACCCCATACAGACAATTTGACCCTCACCCGGGTGAGGTGAGCATTAAAATAGTCACGCAAACGAGGCTCGCATGTGATAGTGAAAATAAACATGGCGCCGGACTTGAGTGCGGAGAACTGAGGACTTGGGAAATGCATATGTACACCCTTGACAGTCTTCATACTTCTCTAGTTCCTTGAAAATAGAAATGAAAGTCTGTTCAGAAAGTCGGATATGAAAAATGGCTGCTTGGACACCGACAAGTGATGCAAAATATGGAGTTGGTACGTGGTGATCGTTGACAATTAGATCCGCATTTCAATTTTTGTTGATATTTTATATTTTGAACCTATAAAAGTCACCAGAATTAACTTGGAGCTGTTGGTTTTATCTCGCAGTTGTTTATAATTTTGACGGCAGTGTCTGTCATGGACTACGGTTAACCATTGGCGAGACGGTGCATATTTTAGAAGAATGCGCAGGTGAGATGTGTGTGTATCGACTCTATAAAACTAGCAAAGTAACAATCAATAATGCCTGCAAATATTTCCTGATTGGTTTATCTTGTTATCGCGATGTGCATGTATTGATTTTATGGTTTCCGGATTTTCTGTGGCTGTTTAAAAGATGAACAATTAAGGTTTCTTTAGTAGTTGGTAGAGAGGAAACTGTGCTAGTAAATATCTTATCGTTTGATGTGTTTGTTTCCTGTGTTCAGTCGCTTACCACTAATTGATTATTGAATCAACTTCTCGATCATATTGATTATTTATCGGTCGTGGTTGTTTATTTATACTTTGTATGAATCACTTGAAATTTCAAATCGATGATATCCTTAGTTGCTGTCCTACAAGCAAACTGCTGCTGTATTTTATACTCGACAGGTTGGTACCGAGGATGCACTTCGCGAAATAAATCTGTAAAGGTGAGGCTTCAGTAACCTGATAATCCTATTTTGTTGTTTGTCACGTTTAATTGAACGCAGTTATTAATTACTTAAATTCAATTTGCTCGATCTGAGAGATGAAAGACTCGACTGAATTCAATTAAATGCCTTTGTAAATTTTTTATTGTGGATTACAAAATTACAGATTGTGGGCTGATCAAAATGGTAACATTTATTTATTATGTTTATTAAATTGCGTTTTTGGCGGTGGGTGTCTAATATTGTTTATTAATTGTTGTTCAGTTTGATCTATGGGCCCTTTGATTAGCTCTGATTGCTGCTCTTTTTGACAACGTAAACAATGCATTGCAAATTAAAGGCTTTGTTAATTTTGTTTGATAAATACAGATTAAATTTTAAGATTATGAAGACAGCTAAGTTATGTTTCAAAGAATTGCTTTCATCGACCCAGATACACTCTTATGGTGATTGTAGGGGCTCTTGGACTGAATTTAAAAATAATAAAACATGTTTAATTAAAAAAAGTGAACATCCTGGAAATAAAAAAATGCATATACATACAGCTGTAGGAAGTGGTAGTGACTACACTGAATCACATGTAATTACTTGTCTTGCACTTCTGTACACAAAGACGTTACATTAACTATTACATGAATATCAAATTTCAAATAATTTTAAAACAATAACATGTATCATTTTGTTGTTCAATTTTGTTTATACCAGGGTATTTTTCCAGCAACCTTTGTTCATCTCAAAGACTGTTCTGTGGAAAATACAGGGTAAGAACTTACAATTATTTTTTTTTTTTTTGGCAACATCCCAAGCATTTCCAAACTTACATGTACATAACTAAATATTAAAGAATAATGTAACTTTTCTTATTGAAACAGACTATTCAAAGTTAGATTGAGATTCTAAGTTGGACAGTCATGGGTTGTTAAGATTATAGTTTACAGTCATTTACACTGCTAGGTGGGACAAAAAAATCCATCTGTATTTTAAGAGTTTTAGTTAAAACTTGGTGAATGACTAGTATGCTGGCTTAGTTACTTCTGATCAGTTTTTATAGCATGAAGCGGCTAGGATTATTGTTACGCCAGGATTTTGACATGTATTTATTAATGTTGTAAACGAAAAGTGTCCTACTCGAGAACACTCTATTGTATAGACAGGTTCAAAATCAGTTTTTTTAGCCCAGAATCCATCAAAGCAACTGTCAACTGTTGTCCCTCACTTACAGCCAAGAAAGACACTATATTCCTTGAATCATGGCCTACCCTTCAGTAATCACTTTGACAGTTGTTTCTCTACAATTACTCATCTAAACCAACCTTACCTTAGATGTAAGGGTGATGCTACCATAAAAGACTCACTACTCTCATTACACTTATTATCGCACATTGATAACCCACAATACAGTGCAGTTGTTTGTTTCAAAACCATACCAACATGTACATGTGCTAGGAATTGAAGTGTAGTCAAACAGACACCTCGCAGACCACTGTCAAAAAGTCTTTATATCAAAGGTATCCATATTTAGTAGATTAGCTTAAGAGAGAACTGTGTGTGAAGCTGAGGATAAAAACTATTGTTTCTTAAAATACCTTATAACACCTTATAATGGTAGAGAACAGAAGCACAGAATGATCTTTTTGAGAGGCCAACATGAACTGGAGGTCAATTTTTGTATTCATTGGCATGTATTGTCGACTTTTCATTGAAAATGTCAAGTTGAAAACGGTGAAATGAGAGCTTTCGACTCACTGGTAGGGGGAGAAACCTTGTTATATAAACTAACATTATTTATTCATTCATCTATTCATTATAATTTAATGACAACAAATTAACAAAAACAGAAATGCCATAACGATGTTCTGTAAAGGAGTCATAGACCCCATACTTAGACAGGTCACCTACATTATGAATATATGAAGAAATATATTAATTAGAATAAATATATAAATATATTAAATGTCCATTACTGAAAAAAAGACATTTGTGTTGAAGCTCTAATGAGTTCAGTGGTACATATCAATGTACCCGCCTCACTTGAAACAATGCATATTCTTGAAATAATAACCAAATGCTAGATAATTCACTGTTGTAGTCCAATGTTATTTGAAAACATTTACTTCAAATATTTACTTAATATGAAATTTCTTATTTTTTTTAGGACCGCAAATGAAAGTGTTGTACCAAAGGAAGATGCTACCGTAAAAGAACTAACTTTGATATTGAGAGAGTGGTTTGTCATCTGGAAAGATCTCTACAGGGTACAATAGTACTAGATTCTTAATGTTTATTAAAGAACTTTTATGTATTATCATTGATATAAATTAAAGTTTTATTTTTCCTTGACACCTGAACTGCTCACATGCTTTTTAGTGGCTGCTAAAATAAGCTGTGCCAAGGAACAATCTTGGTTACTGGTTTAATTACTGCTAAATGAAATTTAAATTCCTCCTTTATTTCTCTCCCCTGTATTTCAAAATTAATAGACAAAACAAGGCTAGAGGGTATCTTGAATTCATAAACACTTTATTTAGCCTCTAGGCTCATTGATAACAACAGAGTTCAACTTAAATTAATTACTCCAACCCTAAAGATGCCTATAAATTTATTGTTATTTACGAGAGAATGAATAAGTATTAATAGTTAATTTATGTGTCAAATAATTTTCAATTCTGCAATATTTTATTTAAAATGATTTATGGTGTCAGTGTACATTGTACATGTAAAACATGACGTGCTCCATTTAATTTTTTTGTTCTTCCATGTATGTGTAGGACTTTCCTTTAAAATATAACTAATAATAGTTCTCACTGAATTTCCCCTTTTTAGTGCAGAGTGCACTATTGGGATGGTTATGGGGGTTGCCTGCCGCTAAGGAACTAAGGCGCTATGGCGCTATGGCGCTATGGCACTATGGCCCTATGGCGCTAAGGTGTAAACTTTAATGTTTGTTTAATTAATTAATTTCAATTAATTAATTAGTCTAGAGGCAAGGAAGTAGTGGGAGTAGGGTGGGAAAGGTACATGTGTACTCTACGTAAAACACATTCCATCGCCGTCGCTTAACTTTGAACATCGCAAGGCTATATATTTGTTTCAGGTAACCCCTTGCTCTCCTTGTGGTACCATTCTCCTTAGAACAAAACTAATTTGCCCTAAACGCATGCGTAGATTAGTTAGGGTTCGTGGCTTCTATATTAGGTGAAGGATACATTGCATACGGAATCACGCACAAATGTTGAGTGGTTTTCCTTATGGTAGAGCTCAACATGTAAGACGCATGCGTTCTAGCATTGTTAGTGTTATACACTATCTTTACACGCAGTATTTTATATATCGTGTCATGTGACCAAGGACGGCAGTTATTTTTCAGGTAGCGCCAATTTTCCCTTTTTATTGCAAAAGTGAAACGTTACTGTGGCTGCGTAGCTTTTAGAATTACAAACAGGTCGGTTCAACAAATATCTGCTGTTTTCAATCTACAATAGTGTGCTTGTCAGGGTTCAAATATATTGCTTCTTCTTAGCGACTTGTTTATTTCTTGCCTTAATTGTGTCTGTAAGAGAGACCAAAAAGTTCTCAAGTTAGTGGCTTTAATACTCCGCAAATTGTAAATTTGTAACAAAAGAAACCAGGAAAATGCTCAAATATTGCTGCAGACGCCGTGGCACCTAATGAAAGTTCAAATTAATTTAATCAGTCTTTGAGGAGACTCATTCATATCAGCCAAGTAGCGCTGTTTATCTTCAATACTTTCCGTTGAAAAGCTTCTCAGCCATCAATATCATTGTGTGTTAATTTTGAATTGTTTTATTGTTAACAACAAAGGTGGCAACAGAAAAAGAAAGTGCTATTTCGTGACTATCTGATAATTAAATTAGTTCTTGTTCATTGGCAAAAATTTGCATTTTTAGTAAAACATCGTCTCTGTTCCGTTTCTTCATCACTACATCAGATATTTAACTTTCTTTCATTTATCTCCAAAAAACAAGGACATCTTCCGTATGTTTTGGAGAAAACAGGGGTTTCATATTACATGGCTTTGCGAGGAAAACAAAAGTATCAAGTTACAAAGTTGGCGTGAAGAGCTAAATTGTCACGTTTGCTGCTTCAGCATATTGTTGAATTTAAAATGAACGAAAATCAACTTAAAGCACCAGTAGTAATTAATTTGTGCGTAATGTTTGGACCTTGAATGAAAATACAACCTTGAAACATACACACTGCAAAGGGGAAAAGCCGTAGCAGACTACCAAGGTAGACACAAACCGGAAGTGAACCGAGCAGGGGTGAATACTTATGGGACTACTGTATCAGAGCTATCAATTGCGCTCTGCACTATCTGAGATTGTCTCACTAGTTTTGTTAATTGAAAATAATGTTCAAAACATTATTATATGAACTGAAACTTTTTTTCTTTTTTTTTTTCTTTGTAAACTATATCAATCAAAATTTTCTTATAACTTCAATCATGAATAATATTATTCCTTTATTCCCTATACAGTGTATATTAAATCGTACAAATTTCAATTTCAAGTCAAACATTAACTTTTTTAATAAATTCAATGTAGGTAATGTACAAATTAATCTATAAATTTATATTTCAAGTCAAACATTAACATTTTCAATAAAATACAAACTTTGTACTATATCAAATCATATAAAACACTTAAAAAGGTAATGTATTCAGTAACATTGAAACTTTGAACTATTATATCAAATCTTGTAAAATACTTATAATTTGAGGCACTGATTTTCAATAACATTAAAACTGTTCTATATCAAATGATATAAAATATTCATAAAGGTAATGGTGTTCTTTAAAATTTAAACTTTATACTAAATCAAATCATATAAAATATCTAAAAAGGTAATGGTAATAGTAACAATGTAACTATGTATTAAAGCAGTTTGAAACCTGTTGATTTGTTTGTTTGTTTGTTTTTTTCTAAAAAAATTAAGTTGATAAGGAATGCCGTCCTCTTGCTACAGTATGATACCAGATATTCAGGTGTTGAAGTCAAGCATTAACTTTTTCAATAAATTCAACCTAGGTAATATAACAAATTTTGTAAATTTTTATTTCAAGTCAAACATTAACTTTTTAAATAAATCCTGACCAGAAATATGACTTTCTGATCATGGAGCTATCTCCGCTCTTCATCTAGGCTTAAGCACCGTGAAAATACAGTACTGAGTGATTTAGTTACTGAACCAGTTCTTTTGTCTTTCTTAACCACTGAGTAAACCTTTGTTAACCTTCGTTTGTGGTGTGAGTCTTTTACACCCTGTTATTTTTTATTTTGTCTATAACAAATCCAACTTTCGAATGTATTTCCATCCATTTCTTTCAAGAAAGCTGGACTGAATCTTTTGACCAGTCTTTCAAATGTGTTTTGTATGTCGATCCGTTTCTTTCAACAAATTCTTTTGGATTCACCTAAAAAGCTAAACATACTTTCCTTTTGGCTGTAAAATAGGAAGAGCGGCAAAAAGCTACAAGCAGGACTCCAATCCCATTGCCCTTCTCGAGCTGCTTTAGAACCCTTGATCCTTTGCGAGCGTGTCATTGATCCTTTGTGAGTGTTTCGTAGATCCTTTGCGAACTTTTAGTAGCTCCCCCGCAAGCCACATTCACAAAAATCATGATTTTTTCCAGTACCTTTTGCTGTTAGTGCATCACATTTCCTAGTATACCTTCGGGCTCCTTTGAAGCCTCCTCAGGTTTTGGCCTCAGGGCCAAAACCCTTCAGGGGCAAAAATGGAATTTAATGTATATTAATTTATTGTAAACACAAGCTTTTTTCTTCTTACAGACACAACAAGTTCGTCTTTTTGAAGCACTGAAGACAATTATGTGGGATTTGGTGGAATGTAGACAAAAGCTGTTATCGGGCACGCTGACACAAGTAAGTAATTCTTGGTAAATTTGCTGATCAGTATTTGAATCAGAAATAGAATAGTTCTAAAAAAATCAAAAATAATATATAGTTGGTAATAATTATGTGTTTGACTCAATTTGTAATAACAACTTGTAAATTTAAATAGTTTTTATGAATTTGTTGATCGGTATTTGCATCAGAAATAAAATAGTTTTAAAAAAATAAAAAATAAAAATAATAAATAGTTGGTAATGATTATGTGTTTGATTCAATTAGTAATAACAACTTGTAAAGTTTAAAAGTTTTTGTTTCTCCATTTTGTGGTATAGGATCAAATGGATGACATCAAGAAGAAAGCCATCACAAAAATTGATTGGGGTAACAGGTTTGTGAATTAGGACATTGTGAAATTAAAGTAATAAATGATTATCTAAGAGATGCTCATTTGCAAGGTCTCATATTACACAAATGTTAGAAAATGCACACAGCAGAAGTTAATGAGTAAGTGTACATGCAAGTAATAGACCCCTTTCTTAAATGGCTGCTAATTAGATATTGTTTTGTTAAGTATTAAAATAAGCCAGACCAACAGCATTATTGAGCTGATAATTCAAAAGGATTTTTGCTCTCAAATGAGCTTAGTGAGCATACAAAAGTAGTTTTAATAGTGACACATTTATGGGTCTATACCATGCATGGACCCTAAGGTAAAGCTATTTGGTTTAGTGTACAAAGTAAATCTGTTACATGGCTGGTACTTGCTTTCACGGCATGATGCCACTAGATTAGTGCCATGATTCCATGAATCCAGGGAGATCTGTATGAGGTCACATGCCAGATAAACTATAGCTGAATTAAATAACAGTAATTTGTTATTTTTGCTTTGTGCATTTTATTTTATCCTGTCATATTTGTAACACCAACCCAAAAAGCTTGGTACAGTAGAGGAACTTCATCCATTTTCCAGCTTTGAGTCAAGTTAAAAACAAAACAGTTCCTTTTTCTATTCCAGCCTGAAACAGTGTAGTGTAAGAGTTGCTAGCGTCAATGCCCATATGTACAACACAAGGCTTCTAAACATATTCAATTATTGTTGATACTAACTAGGTATTCATTTCAAATATCATTGTTTATCAGCAAAATGGGACTGGATCTTATTCCACGGGTGGATGGTGAAGTAGTTGATGCTGACTCTACAAGTGTTGTTGAACTCTACAAAGTGGTTAGTTACATTTTATTGATTCATAATGATTATAAATTTTACACTTTACATGCAGGTGTTCAGGAATAGATTATAGCACTTTAGAACTTACAGTACCATTAGGTCTGTGCAAATCTAACAACTTCCACTCTGCTGCCTCTCATAACAATAGGCAGTTTGTCATCATCACATAAGGTTACATCCATTTTATAGAGTCCTGTTTAGGGAAGGAAGGCCAATGCTAGTTGGAATTTCAACTTTTCTTATTGATCACATCATCCTTGAGTTCATTAAACAGTTAGTCAAGAATTAACTTTGTCCCCCTGACTCAAGTGTTCATTTCTAAATAAAAATGTGTTTTGTAATTTCAAAAAAAAACTGTCAATGAGTTGTTTGATACATCTAGAATTAACTTTAGTGATTGAACTTTTAATTTATGAAAAGAATGGTTTGTGTACATGAAATTCAACATTCATAATGACACCGTAAATTATTAGCCTTGTTTTAGAAATCAACTCCAGATGATGTGATGCTGTCATCATATCTAATGATACAAATGTTTATCCTTTTTAAGCATGTCTCAAGTGCTGAAGCTAATCTGCAAGTATCAGTAAGTTTTGAATGGTTTGTTTCTTTTTTGTGACTGTGGAAAAAATACCCAGTTCTTCCTAAAGGTAGAACTATGTACGGGGCTCTAGCTGTAAGCCGAGTAGACTAGGCTCAAATGTGACAACCATCCTGCAAACATTTTCATGATTTTAAAAAGCTGTGAAAAAATTTGCTGTAATACATGGTACTGTGGGTGAAAGTGCTTGGCTGTTTTTTGTATTTTCTTTTTTTTCCTTTACAAGTCCAAGTACACGAAACACTGCATATAAACTGCATGTAAAAGTACAATACAGAGCTACATGTACATAAGACTACTTACAGTATGTTGACATGTTGAAAAACAGACAATCTGACAACATGAAAAAGAGAGGTTAAAAAGGTAATGACAGTTGCTGTTCTACAAGTTGGAAAAGGGTTGTCCTTTTGTTGTAGTGAAACTGAATGAAGTTTATCATTCTTTATTGCCATTGACGGCCTTTTGATTTTTTCAGTAGGTGCTAAGTCTGGGCCACTAAGACAAAATTGATTGATATATGTTTTGTCCATAGGGGAGAGGTAACTTCAAGAAGAGAGCTTCACGTGGTGTCAGTACAGTGATGCACCATGCTTACATGAACATGACTAGGTTTGTGTGCAGCATGGATGAGAAGTGTCAGGTGTTCTTCTCCATTTATGATGCGAGGGAAGGACGTTTCATCAGGTACATGAATTGTATTCTCAAGAGCAGTAATCAGCCCAGTCAAAATGTGCTGGCAGCTGGCGATTTTGCTGCCATCTACGAAATATCTGCCGCCTACTACACACTTAAAAGTTCATTAAATAAATTAGGTTTAAGTTCTAACTTGCGATAAATCAGTAAGCAATTCATGCTAAAGCTCTTAATGAACTGATATGAAGCCTCTTCTAGATCAAATTGTGACTAAAAAGCATATGCGAATGTTTTTTGTGAATCGAGCTGCACAGGGACGAATGAGCGAACTAATGTTTCAGAGCGGTGGGGTAACTGGGGCTGAGGAATGCCTTGCACATTGCGTGGGAAAATGAGCTGCCTGAACGGTCAGCAGTCAATTTTCTTCCAGTTACAAACAAGATGGCTTCGACGCCAATGGCATCCAAACGTGCTCGTGCTGAGGATACTAATGCAAAAATATACAAATTCTTTTGCAAGATATCAGGTGAGTAGTTTTGGAAGTCGATAGTTTTGCATTTATACAGTGTTTTGCTCAAAGGATTTGAAGAGTTTGATTAGAATCTTCGACTTCCTAAGGACTTCTCTGCATTCCTTTGATAAATTACCGATTTACTGTGACCTATACTTTTGCATATGTGCACTGTATTGCCCAAAGGATTTGAAATTGGGTCTCTTTTAGATCTACCACCTTGCAGTCCTGACTCAGAGTCAGACAGTGACTATGCAAGTGACTGTGAATTTTATTCTTAACTCCAGCGGTCAATTCCTCTTTAATTCTGATACTTTTGATCTAAATGTTAAAAACAAAACTTAAAATGGCAGGAAAATAACAGTGTTCTTATGTAGTTACTTAGAACAATTTCTCTCAAGGGAAATTACAGAAAGTAACAAGTATGAATAGTGAGGATTCTCATTTCGTATGTTGATATTTAAACATATAGCTAATAGGTTGTTATCTGTTTTGTCTATAGCCAAAGGCTGTAAGCGAGACAATGAAATAGATACTCAGTATGCCTTGGTAGTCCATCTTTTAATTTGGTGAACACATACTTACAATCAATGTAAACTGTGATTTGAAAAAAAAACACTCTTCAGTGTTATGTAAAAGCTATGTAGGGGCTCCGCTGAGTTTATCCCCCAGACTGCACGAGATACAACCATTTGAAGACAATAATTTCATTTTTTTTCCGGGCAGACATGCCTCTGCTCACCCCCAAACACCACCCCCCCAGGGAGCAAGGGCCTTCATCCTTATCTGCCTACTACATGTACTCCAGCCATCTTGCCTACCACTCAAAAAGATTTTGACTGGGCTGAAGAATTAATATTAATTTTTGGCTCATTACTGTAGAAGTTAAAACAAATTCTCATTAAATACTGTTTATGTAGCTGCTAGTAATGGTTTTCCTTTCTTGTTACTTCCCCTCCATTAAATACAACTAACATCATTACTGAGATGTCCTGTAAACTGGTTTGTAATGTTGATGTATACAGTGGAATCCCAATTTTTCAGACCTCCAAGGGAACCGAAAATTGGTTTGAAAAATCGGGTAGTTCGAGAAATTGGGGGTAAAATTACAGTGTTCAACTGAGGAGGGGAAACAACTTTTGGTTCGAGTTATTGGGAGGTTCAAATTAAATGAGAGTTTGAGAAATTGGGATTCCACTGTAAGTAGTTCTTTAAAGCAGCCACCTCGAAAGACACAAACCAATGGTGAATCTAGCAAGGATCTAGGGGGCCTGCTCCTCTCACTAGCCGAAATACATAAGGGCTGAAAATGTTTTGGGTCCCCAGCTTTATTTAAGGCCCAAAGGACCAAAAACAAATTGAGATGCCCATCTTACAAAGATATCTGGACCTACTGCTGCAAGCACCAGACTTTACCCTTGTGGTGATGTCAGTGGTCATGATGGGCACGCAAGCACCTGTTGGCATACAATTCTTACATGTATCCTTGTCATGAATCAGAAAGTAATTTTTGTCATTTTTTTTTCTTGTCCAGCGAGAGATTTCTAGTTGCTATCAGCAAAAGTGATAGTACACTAAAGGTGAACCAACCCCAGAGGATTGAAAACTCCACCTGTGTTTTTACGGTAAGTATACACAGTCTGTTGAAAGTCCTTGTTAAAATTCTGTCATTTTGTCTTTAAATTACATGAATCTGCAGAAAAGACTGCAGATCATCAATTCTGTTTAGTTGGACACTAATGAATAGTCATGCCACAAATGTCCACATGTTCTGTGGCTCTTTATAATGTAGAACTTAAAGGTTTTTGTTAAAAGTTATGGGATTATTTTTCAGGACCTAGGGAGTAAGGACATCTCTGCTGAAGCCTATCTGGTAGCTCACATTGTGAGAGTAGGTATGTGACATCTGAGGGATCTGCTGCACTCAAAGATTTATTGATATTGTCATGTGTGGAATTTATGCCTTGTTGAGTAGGTTCATTGTCATTACCTCATCTTTCTTTACCCCCTTTCTTCCTTGTAGTTTTCACTGCATATGACTCTGTAATGTTATCAGTAATAGCTTTGATTCAAGAGCCCAAATTGAATTAAGTAGATTTCCAAAATATAGAAATCATGTTAATCTATAGATTTCTGGGACAGGATATGGAGGGTGTACTTACACAAGGGACCATCTTGAGTGTAAAGTTGTTTTGACAACCTCCATTTATTTAGCAAATAATATTCATGTGTATGTTGTTTTTCATTTAGGGAGGATGCTAACTGAGGGTTCCTCCAAAAAGGTTTCAAATGCATCATATAGGAGACCATTTGGATGTGCTGGTAAGTGTTAACTGGAAGAAATCCGTATTTCAGGTCTCTCTAACTTCACAAGTAAAGTACAGTAACTTTACATGTTAAATAGGTCTTTGTCATTTGTAAGGGTGATAACACAAGACAGCTAGCTGTTACTTTGCAACAGACCAAGAAAAAGTCTGCAGTGTACATGAAGGACAATCTTTGCGAGCTTTAAGTGGCCTGCACTTGAGGAAGCACCTGCACTGAATAATCCACCCCAAGAGTATGCTCATAACATAACATAAGAGGCATTGCTCGTAACACCTTCCTTTAATTCCTTTAGGGTGCACTCGAGGAAATAATAATGAAAGAAATGCTCCCATTTAATTTCTGTTTTCAGACTTGATTCTGCTGATCTTGATTCCGCTCAAGCAACGTTCACATTAGTCTTCCTTTAGACTGCAAAACAGTCATATTTTTTGCGAATGCAGTCAACGGTCAATATTTGAATGAAAGGTCTGAAGCGAATGTAAAAACGGCGAGGAGAATTGGGAGAGACGCTAAAAAAACTACTGTCCACCATACATATGTTAAATTCATTCAAAATTACCCGTTCTTCCAGCAATGGGAAATTCCCATTGGTTTAATTCTGACACAACCTGTCATCAAATGTCACTCACACCTCATCAAAAAGATATAGACGCCATATCAGTTTCACTGTAAAGACAGTAATTCTCGCGGGAAAATGGACGATGCTTTTTCCACGCTTGTGAGCGATTTAGCAGTTGTCCACTTGTAAAAATTATCATTTTACTCTCAGTATGAATGGCTAGCTCACTAAATACATTGGCAATATTCCTTGAAATTTATAACTGAAGATGGGCAGGTTTGGTTTTTCAACAGCCATTCGCATGCATGAATGACCCCGAGAGCAAGCAAATATACATGCAAACAAATTATTTCTGGATGACAAATGTCTGCATTCATAGATTTCAAGGAATATTTGATGCCAATGTATTTAGTGAGCTAGCCGTTCTTACCGAAAGTAAAATGATAATTTTTATGAGTGGGCCACTGCAAGGTTTCACTTTTTCAGGTAAATTTTGCACACAGTCGGCAATGAGACGTCCACCAAAACTTAGGTCTTGTCTAGACGCTTTTGTGCTGAAGGTCGCATGTGATTGAAAACTGCTGTAAGATGTGGGTGGAGCTGTCAAGCAATTTCTGTCACCTGTGTGGCATTATATGACCCCCACTTAGAATGAATTCCTTGTATGAAAAGCCGACAGTCATTTTCTCGCGCTTCACATGCGAGGATCACGCTTACGGTGCTTCGCACCTTTCGAAAACGTCCAAAAACGACTGTTTTGCAGTCTAGTCTTCCTTAGGAATTAAATTTCATATTGGAGTTTCCCCCGCCCTGCCCCATGTTTCCAAATGTCTAACGGGAAGTGAAAGAGTGATGGAGTGAAATCGCTCCACCACTACAACTTGGAAAATAATATTTTCCAAGTTTAAAAATGGATATCAAGAATTTGATCATAGGGGCACTTTAAGTATTTTCAGTAACAGCAAAGTTATATTCTTATCTTAAATCAGCACTTGGCATCAGATGTGTTGCTGTTAAATTGAGTACTTTTGCGCATAAGATGTTTCGTTTATCCTTATTAGTGTTAGACATAGTTGATGTTTTGACTGGAAAAGAGGAACAGTTAGAAGGCAAAGAATTTCACATGCCAATCTTTACGTAAGTGCATTTTAGTTTTTGTTTCCTTTACTTCTGATGGTTTTTTGTTGAATTTTTGAGCATTTTCTTTGCTAAAGAATTTATGAACACAGTACATTCAACTGTCTCAAAGCAGACACTGGTGCTGTAAGATGGACACCTCCGTAAGGCAGACAGCTAGAGCTATTCTTGAATGCACCCTCTAAAGGGAGAACTCACCATTTTTTTAACGATTTCTCTCTTTATTTTTAACTATTAAAAGAAATAGGAACATCCCTTTGCAAGTTAGAATCAAAATTTTCTTGCTCTTCAGGAAAATCAAGTTGTCCCAGACAACAGGACAGCACTTGTCCATGCCCTGGGTATGCATAATTAATGAATCTAATAAATTAAATTTTATGTTGGGATGTGCTTTTTCAGTTGTAGTGATAGTGATTTCTGGACAGTCCATGATAGTATCATCAAGAAACAAACCAGTAAATACAGTGCTCCAAGCTCAAATAGTGGTGAGTCAAGTCAAGTACTGACCAGCACAGTATAATACATGTAGTAGACAGGGCTACTGCAAATATGGTAGAAGAAAATTAATGCATGATTAAAATGTTATTCAATGGGTATACAATGAGTAATTTTTTGTTATTATTATCTATTCTAAATTTATTTTTTATTTTTTAATCATTTTAGGTGAAAAAAAAAATCATTTCAGGCATTTATCCAACAACTTATTTTAAGGAAATATCATTTTATCCTTCACATTTAAATTTTTTTAATGTGTATAATTATTGTTATGTAATTTTTACGTGTGGCTCAGCCTCACATGGACATCCGGGCTTTAAAGATTTTAATTGTTATTATTGTTATAATTTTTATTGATACTGTAATTGAGTGCTGCAACCTAGCAAGATGTCTGCTATAAATAGTAACGAATTTTGAATTTCATTGTTTTCCTTTTACTCATTTTCTTTTTGTTTCAAATTTTCTTATTTTAAAAACTCTTTCCCAGGTATCCATGTTTCTTTGAGGGCATTTCATGGTGACCTAGATAAGGTGAATTATTTTATTTTATTTCCTAGTGATAGTTTTTTTTTTTTTTTTTTTTTTTTGCAAATTGTAAATTGCAGTGTGTGTGATTCTGGGGTGCAGAGTGGGGAAGGAACAAACAGCGGAAGTGTGAAATTTATAACTAAATAAGACTTGTAGTAATCAGGTATCCAATTCAATCTAGAACCAGGGAAAATATACTATTTATCTGGACTTGTTTCAGTCGCATTTAATAGCATTGTTATTATTTTAAGGTTCAAAGTGAGAATCCCCTTTTGCTACCCAAAGGGATTTCAGTTGTCAGAAAATTAGGATTCCCTGATGTCATCATGCCAGGTTGGTACTCATCATCATTACTGTTTACAGTCAAATCTGCAAAAGGGTTCCATCTTAGAAAATTAGGATAACTGTCAAAAATCTAGAGTGGATGTGAGGTTTTGTTTTAAACTGAATCAAGGATTTAAGGAACATTTTCTGTTTATGTTTAATTAATATAGAAATGCTGACATTTGGGAGAACATGAATTGTTGTGGGAACACGCACAACAGACAAGTGTTTCCACTACTCTTAGGAGTTCTCCAAATCTTTCTCAAGTGTTTCGTTAACTCAATAGAAAATAGGGAAAGCTTTTTTGTGTTGCTGTAGTTAATACTCAGGCAGAGAGGAAAAGAAAGGAAAATCGCTTATTTATTGGGATTATTACAATATAAATTCTCCCTGCTCACCCCATCGCTACATTAACATCTTGTCCTAGTAGTTCTGCTGTGTTTCTGATATGGAAATGTGGCTTTTACAGGTATAGCTTATTCTTATTTACAGGGTTTTTTTGTTAAAAAGAATAATTAAATCATACTCAATCAATAATTGTGTCCTCTATTCTGAGGTTGCAGTTTCTACAGTCCTTTATGTACTACCAGAAGCATGTCATTTTGTTGCTCTAATTGGTCGGCTAAAAAAAACCAGTATTGTTCCGAACATAGCAAGAGAATTTAGTCACTTCGAGGTGATGTGCTTCTGGTACTACTGATGCCTGATCATACTTGTTACGCTTAAGCAGCATGTCAGGGACATTTGGGCGGTGGTTCACATTTTGGACTAATTGGCTTCTGAAACAAACCAACAACAACAACAACTTTATTATGACTCGCATATTTACAATTTTACAGAAATATACACACATTAAGTTAACAAAGCTTGGCAATAGCAACAGCGCGAACCTGCAGGTAGCCTGCGCTAATCTAGGCGGGCCACATCTATATACATCCAAAACTTTCTTGTAAACAAATCCCAAATTTGGCCTTGAATCCAGCCTTATCGGGTCAGTGACTTGATATTTAAACCTAATGGTAACGTTTTTGTATGTTTCAGTGGCTTATCAGGTGAGTTTGGTCAAG
Source organism: Orbicella faveolata (assembly GCF_042242905.1). NCBI lineage: Eukaryota > Metazoa > Cnidaria > Anthozoa > Scleractinia > Merulinidae > Orbicella > Orbicella faveolata. The sequence goes on from NW_028301564.1 coordinate 17,360,032, forward strand.
CCATGGTTCATATTTTGGTGGGACATAGTCTCACCAAAATACCCATCACGAGACCAAACAAGCCTGATATGCTGCTGAAGCATACCAAAAAGTTATGATTAGGCATTTACCACACCCAAATTCAACCAAGTGTCATATCAGGTCAGTGACTTGATATCGCAGGTATCAGGGCAGTAGACACAGCTTCTGACTGGCTAATTGCGAATTTGGGTATTGTAAAGCAGGATACGAGGACAGTAGCGACAGTTGTTTTGTTTTTGTTTTTGTTTTTTTGTTTTTTTTTGCAAATCTGTACATCCTAATGGTATTAATAGTGATCATGTGCGTACACAAATGCATAATAACTGTAGTACTATGTACATTAATGAAATCCAATGTATTTAAAACCTTTTGCAGGTGACATCAGGAATGACTTGTACGTCACTTTGGAAAAAGGAGAATTTGAAAAAGGTAATGACATCTTAGGTCCTTGGCACTTATCAAGATATGCACTCTAGACCCATATAATTACTGACTGCAACCATATCTTTTTATCAGGAGCAGGGAAAACAACATCAAAAAATGTTGAAGTTTCCATGTGTGTCATTGGACCTAAAGGCAAAGTTATTAAGGTAACACGTGACACTGTTGAAGATCTCTAGTGCTCAAGCACTGTACTGAACCAAAGTAGGATTGCCATCGACATTGATTGTAGTTCTGTCAGGTGTCAATATTATTATTGTTAACCTTACTGTAGTGATTGATTTTCTTATTATTTTGTGGCCCTTACAACAGTTTTCACTTTGAGTGTTAAAGAACTCTTGTTTCCCTGACAAACGTGACAAAATCAAGGTTTTGACCCTCAAAGCTGACTTTCAAATTCTGGCTTTGCATTAATTGGATGTGAACAACTAGGATTTACACTCTATTAATAGACCAATTTCGATATATTAAAATTCAGGCTAACACAATAGACCTCAGCACGAGGCTCTGGGGAATAAACCCCACAAACTCTGTGGTTATTCCCCAGAGCCTTGCACTGAGGTCTATTGTTTTAGGCTGAATTTTAATATATCGAAATTGGTCTATTGTGCTTTTTGTTTTAGTGGAAATTCCAAGAGGCTAAATTTATTCCAGACTTATAAATAATTTATACCAAACTATGTTCTACACTTGCAGTAGAACATTACTGGCTTAAAACTGTGGTCTAGAACCAATCCATTTCCAGGGTCTTTCTTCTTCCCATTTCCAGAACAACTCTCTCGCACCCCAGTGTGTGGGAAAAAGTGAGACCCTAGGAATGAGGTTGCCCTAGAACCTGCTGTTCTTTGTACAACCAAGGTATTGCAGGAAACAGCATTCTATGAGTATGATGACAAACATGCTCTGTAATGCAATACTCCTTCCAGGAATCCCTTGCATTCAGTCAATTTTATCAGATGGCATTTTGAGGGATCGTCCAATGAATTTGTAAGGTTTCAGTTTATATAACCATTGAATCCAGCAAGCATTTGATGGCCTCCATGTCTTTATCAGAATTCTACTAACCACTTTATCTGTGCCTGGGATTCTCATCATGTACATGGGATTGGACTTCTGTACTTTGCTATTTCTGTTTTTCAGGACTGTGTTTTCCTTGGAGCAGGTGGTCCCAGTTTAACGGAATACCAATCAATCATCTTCTACCACAACAGCAGCCCAAAATGGAGTGAGACCATAAAGGTATAGCTCTAAGCAGATTGTCGTTTTGCTGGTGTTTTGACATCAGTTTGTTAAAAATATAGATGAGCCTCCCACGAGTGGTGCGCAAGTCCCAATTACGTTTGAAAACGGAGACAAAAAACTGAAGCGTCATATAGTGTTGCTTCCTTAACGTTTTCGGGCGTTTTAGTGTGGACGACAGGCGAAAACGCATCGGAAAGTATGCATTTTCAAATGATGACGAAACAACCAGTGTGGGCGAAAATATTTTATTTCGTTTTGGTTTAGTCGAAAACGGATACTTTTAAAAACTTATTAGTGGGGCCAGGGCCTAATTAGAGGAGGCTTAACTATAATTTCAATTATTTTGACGTTCTGCTCATATTGACGATAGGAAAGCAGGCTTAAGGGCCCATTCACCGATTTATGCGCGCGCTCGCGCGCGTTGCTAAGGAGGTGAAATTTCACTTCCGGTTACTTACGTCAGCCTGAGCGCGGAAAATAGAAACAACTCAATAACTTGCAAATTCGCTTACATTTTAGATGTTTTTCTTTGTTTTTTACAAAATGCAAAGTAAAAAAAGCACAAGCAAACACAAAATAAGAGAAAGACAGAAAAACAAGAGCAATAGAAAGCAGTAAGAGCAATAGAAAGAGAAAAACTTTCTTTGATCTTACCGAAGTGCGCTGGTAGTGTAAATTGCGCGCGCGCTGATAGGGTAACTTCCAATATATATCGGGCGCACTTCCGGTTTCTTTAAATGCTAAAGGAAAGGCGGTTTTTCATTCAATCCAGCCTTTTTCGCCGGATTTCGATCAAAGCCAACGTTGGAAAGATAGCTATGCATTCCTTTTTCAAAATCATGCTTTTTTCAGCAAATTACGAATTGTTTAAAATTTGAAATTCTCTCAAAATCTGACCTTTTGGAAATGAAACAAAATCTATGCATAGCGAAATGAGGATTTAAATTAAAATATTAAATCAATGAAAAAAATCCCGATAAAGTAATTTGCCTGAGAGCCTTTGCGTTTTTTCAGTATTAGTCACATGACCATGGGCGTGGCCTGATGACGTCATCACTAGTGTTACTAATCATGAAAAAGTTAAAACACATGAAATAACTCTGAACTAACTAGAAATGATGAGGTTATATGAGTATAAATTTACCTTAGCAACGGCTCGAAAAGATCGGTTAATGGGCCCTTAAGTATTGAGGTAAACGTTTTTTTCCTCTGGACTATCAGATACAGCTTCCCTTTGACAAGTTCCTGGGTTCCCACTTGAGATTTGGCTTTCGACACTTGTCAAAGTTTGAAGGTAAAACAGCATTATTTGGTAATTTATTGTCATGTTAGCTTGTGCTTTGTCTATTATAATACGTATTAAACTTTGTCAATTTGTTAAAGTATTAAGATGATACATCACGTGATGTTGTCTCCGTGCTTTCGCGTTAATAATAGTTTCAGTTTCAGTTTTTTTTTTATTATTGCTCACTATTTACAGAAAAACAACAATTATAGAATTATTCTATTTGCCTTAGAACGTCCATTGTCAAAGCAACGTTACATTATGTGCGAGTAGCCCTATATTTAGGGAATTGGCTCCTGTTAAGGGTTCTCTTTCAATACATGTTTGTTTTTTATTTGTTTTTGTGTGTATTTTTAAACTATTAACTGATTAATAGCTATAAAAGTTACATTGTATCCAAACAACTGCGACACGGTAGAATATTATTTTTTTTCTATTTTGTTATTTGCTCAATTATTTAGAAAAAGAAAAAGCTGACAAGACGTTTGGTTTTTCATTTGTGAGTCTCATGAGAGCTGATGGTACAACAGTGCCTGATGACACACATGACCTTTGTGTGTACAAGGTAAAGTCTGTCCCGGTTTTTTGAATTGACTTAAGCAGGGCTGCAAGTAATTTTTTTTTCTTGAAAGGACATATGTCTAACTAAGACACCATCTTGGTCAGACAAAACAAATTGTGGTCGGTCATTACCAAAAAAAGTAAGATTTATTCAAGGTAGATTTGTATTCATGCTTAACGTAAGGTTATTTAGGGTAAAAAAAAATTTTCCGAACATCTTGTTTGACCACAGGTGGGATTTCGTCAGACGTAAGCAAATTTTGGTCGGCCAATGTCCGATGAGCGACTGTTATTTGCAGCCCTGCTTAAGGGCTGATCTCACAAACGTGAACCTGTTTCAAATTTCAGGCTGAATGTGTCCTTATATGATAGATGTCTAATGTCCAAATTTCTCTCTGTAGGTTCTTATAGGTCCTTATACATGGGTGTTAACTGTAATTTTTTGTTTGTTTGTTTGATTTTTTTTTTGCACAGTACGACGAGAAGTGTTTCTATGACTCATTGACATATCTTCACATGCCATCAAGACTGTCCCAAATGGTAAATCATGTCAACTCCAGCTCAGATAGACTGGTACGCAACTCTAAAGATACCTTCTACATCAAGACTATAGTGTGTTCCACGAAGCTGACTCAAAATGGTGAGAACTCTTCCGATTTAATTTTATATGGCGAACTCTTTTTGAGAAAATGTCTCCTGACTTTCCAAACAATTTGATGAATGCTCAAAATGTTTCTTTACTCCTCCTAAATGTTTTTATAGTTGACCTTGTTGGCCTGTTAAGATGGAGATCGCAGAAGCGTCAAATCCCGTCTGTGTTAACGTCTTTGCTAAAAATTGACGGAGAGGAAATTGTAAAGGTGAGTGAGTTCATAATTGATTGTGCAAAGGAGGTTTTGGCTATTCCTAAAAACAGAACAAACCTATAATTATGTTTGGTATTTTTTACAGTTCCTTCAGGACATTTTCGATGCTCTGTTTGCTATTCTGAATGAAGGTGCAGAGCAGTACGGTAACCTGGTGTTTCAAGCTTTGGTTAGTAGATACATTGACTTTAATAATTTACGAACTCGCCGAGGGACCAGTTCCCTGTTAGCATGATAGCTCAGTTGATAGAGCACTGCACCGGTATCGCAGAGGTCATGGGTTCGAGTCCCTGAAGTCCCGTGCAATCCTGAATTTTTATATTGTATTTTCGGCACTTTTGTTTGTTTTAACCAAAATGAAAGTTAAGATTTTTAAAAGCTGACCTTGGAAATGGTCTTCACGGTGTTTCGAGTTGTTTTAGTCCTGTCCAAAATTACTTTTAAGTAAAGGAAACCTGAAAATAATAGTTTACTAAGATAGAAAAACACCAAAGAGATAATACTAAACCATAGAAAAACAAGGATGGTTAAGGATGGGAAAGATTAACACGGATTACAAACGACGAACTTGAAAAATTTAAACTAAACTTTTCAAGATGCGCAAACCGTAGCGTAGCTCCATGACTCTTTACAAGGGTGAAGTATCAGTGGCGACCATAAACCCACTGAAAGTGAAGAAGAAGTTGGTGACCAACTATGGCTGTGTCAGTGACAAAAATCATTTTCTCACAAAATTTAACTGTTTATCCAAATTTACATGTATGTGGGGGTGGTGGATATTTTTAATGCAGTGCCGAGTGATTGAGGGCGATCAGTCCAAGGATCATCAAGAAATAACAGTTGTAGAGCTAAGAGGTGACGATTTTATACTGTTACAACCTACCTTCTTTTTTACAGGTGTTTATCATTTGCATCCTTTCCGATGAGAAGTATCAACACTTTCAAGATGTATTGACGACGTACATTGAAAAGCATTTCAGCGCAGCCTTGGCTCACAAGTATGTTCAACATAACAGTGATTTATCTGTGACGACTGTTTGTTAGCATTTGCTTAAAATAAAAATAAAAAAAAAATAGAAAAAGCGTTGTGCTTTGCAAATTATTTGAGAAGAAGAAATCATCTGTAACGTTTTCATCGTTTGATACAGATACTCACTTTTAGAAAGAAATTGAAGTATAAATTATTTGGGATATGCGAATTTATATTGCCTGGATCATGTACATGTATTCTGCGCTAGCTTTTGGACTTAAAGGTAGATGAATATTGAAAATACTTGCAGTAAATGACTTTCTAATCAGGACAAACGACAAACGGTGTAATCTAATTACCTGACTTACTAAATTTGTATTTTCTTTTTCCCACCCTGTAGGAAATTAATTAGCTGTTTGAAACAAGCCTTGATTTATACTGGAGAAAATGACAAGATTGAAAAACTCAAAAATGTCATGACGGTAAATGCTTGAATCATTGTTTTCTTGTAAACGTAGAAATGTTTTAATCACACTATTTATTTCTCAATGGATTCGATGAAATTAGCGATTCGTGGAGGTCATAGTGCCTTCTCTCAGATCTAAAACGCGGTACAACACAGCTTTTTGTTATAGGGATTTCTTTGTATCTATAACAGAGCTCAAAAGTGCCACTACAATTTTGTGCGTGAATAATAAGAATCACAAAATGTTTGTTTCTACCGATTATCCATGGAAAGCAGTACTTGATTTGACGAAAAATAATTGCTATTTTATGTCCCCTATAACTATAACTTATAAGTAGATCATATTTATTATTTTACAATATACAATATTGATATTCTTGGAACCAGCTTACAACTGAGGCTCATGCGGGGAGTCTTTAAAGGTCATTCCCCAGTATTGCACTGCGCATCCCTGCTGCGCATAATTTAACGCGTGATTAGCGCGCGCGCAATGAAAAATGGCGGCTTTTTCTTTACGGCTGGTCCTCGCCATAGAGGTAAATCGTCATTTTCTCGCAAACGAGTATGGTGTCCCATCATTTTTTTGCTGTTGTTTTGAATTGAGTAATAAATTTCTCTGTGTAAAATAAATATGGACCAATTCTCCGTGTAGAACAAAAAACAATCGTCAGAAACGTGAATTTAGCAAGCAATCGTGACTACAATCATGGTGCTATTATAAGGATCTATGTGGGTATAAACAAGGTGCTGTTGCTGCTAAACGAACATGGGGATTTATTTCAAAATTTGAGTTCCTATCATATAAACAATCAATAAGCCAAGTTTCACAAAATTCTCAGTGCAGACTCTATTTCAGTGGAATGACCTTAAACTGCAAATGACATAAATCTTTTTTTAACGATATTCCTCCGCGCGAGCCTGCATTGCAAGCTAGTTCCAGTCCAATACCGAGAATACGAATACGGCCTATTTATTTCGCCCTATTTTCACTCATGTTCTTGTTATTTTTTTAGGCCTTAGAATATCTTTTTAAATTTATTATTCAGTCAAGAATGCTGTTGATCAGGTAATTGTTTATTCCATTACCTGTGAATGTGTCGATATTAATTCCACTCGCTAAACTTCACAGCCAATCAGTAAGTAAACAGCTGATTGCTCATTGATCTCTACCCTCCCCTCCCCCGCGCAGTATACTTAATTTTACATTTCCATGCGTTCAGGTCGAGAAAGGAAACCTCAAGAAGTCTTACATGTAAGACTGGTTTACACTTAGCGATGGACTGTGGAGTCAGTAGCCTTTTAGAGTCCATGCAAGAAGTGATTAAAGCGGAATGAAAGCGTTCTGATCCTTATACGTTTGATTGTGATTTATAATCTTTGTATTAACCTTTGCGCATCAAGCTCTGAAGGAGAATAATACAGAATTATTGTCTTGTTTTCTTTGGTATCCTCTGTTTTTCTCTTCAGACCGCTCACCGAAAACAGTTTAGTTTTCGGGAGAAAGGAACGGCAACCCTCTTTTCAGATATTTTGTTGTGTATCATCTAGTCGTTAGGTATATTTACTTGGAGTTTGACTACAGTCGCCTGCTTTTGTTCTTCAGCATGCATCGGGGACGAGATGCAGCAAGTTACGAGCAATTCAGGCAGGACCTGAGCTCGGTGTTTACTGATCTAAATGAATTGATGTCTTCACGTATAGCTGATGTTACTGTACAGGTTGGTGCTTACATTGTGCTCTAATTATTTTGCGGCTCTTTCACTATGCATTAACTCATTTTTTGCCTCGTGCAAAATCTTTCAAAATCAAAGGACGTATCAGAAATATATTCTACTCAGGTAGGAAAACACTCAGAAAGTAGGATGGTCAAGATTCAATAAGATTGAGAAGGATTGAGAAAAACGAACTTTCACCATGTTCCGGCATAGCTCTTAGAAGGGCAGCCAGTGGTCCAGATGCTCCGCCTGCCTCTCTTTCTGTCCCTATTTGTTGCAGTTTTGTATTTTGTAATTTAGATAACAGGTTTTGCTCATAGAGCAGTTTTAATTGAATTTCTTAAAATCAAAACCAAAGTTATCACTGTAGCCAATCGCAAAGGACGCAGACAACGCATTGAACCAATCAATGAAAAATGCAAGTAAATACATGTAGCTGACGCGAACCGCGGGAAAAAGTGTGCGAGCGCGTCAGGATTGGTTTTGGTTTTACTTCTGATTGGATGACAAAGTGGCGCCAGATTTTTAAGCCAATGGCGTAGCGTTATGATACAAAATCGAAGAAAATGCGAATGACTTTCGACAGTCAAGTGCAAACCACTTTACGGAAGATTTTAAGAGAACCCTAGTAAACTAACGTTTCGTTTGTTTTCTAAGTTTACAAAGCCAAGTAGATCTACTTGTTTGAGCGAGTTCAGACACATGATAACAGAGATTGCACGATATAGTCTTTCAAGTACTTGATATGACATGAAAAAATGTTGCCATCTCGGCAACTAATTTCCATTTTATCTTCATTTGTCTTGATGTTGAACAGTCTTTAGCAATGCAACATTTTGTTGGAATTTACCAAGACGCTTTAAAAGTTTTTAGCATCGAGGAACTGAGGTATGTTATTTACCATTGTGTTGCAAATGTTTGCAGACTGCATCAATCAGCTTTTGTCCCCTAGCCATATTCAAACTGTTAGGAATTGAATTGGAAATTTGTGAAGGTTAATGGTCTTGTTAATTTTCAACCAATTCCTCTCGCATTCACCATAGTTTTGACGAGGTACATTGTAATCATATAACTAGGTATCCGCGCTAACGGACATTGCATCGCTCAAGAATGTCTCTATTAGTTTGAGTGGGTTTGAAATTACATGGTTGTGTTTCAGTATTGCAAAATCAGGAAATATGATAAAGTGGAACATCTTTATTGTGATTAACTTTTTTAACCCAAAGAAACAGAAATGTAACAGTATCGGAGTACAGCACTACTATACCTTGCTATTCGGTTTTTGGATGCAGATTAAGCAACGCGGAACATAATTGCTTTGTCAGCCATTAGTTTAATGTATTGTTTCTCTCTTTTGCTTGTAGTATGATTGCTAAGCAATTCCTTCTCAGCGTTGTAAAGGACCAAAAGGCCCTCACCAGTAGTAAACTACAGTTTATTGATGCCACTGTAAAGAGTGAACTCTTTGTCCACAAAGGTAATTATCCCTATGGAGATTCTGGCAGTTCCACTTGTATCTGTGCTATCATTTTGTTCCACCATGTTACAACCCCAATCCTACCCCAACTCCTGGGCAAGCGGTCTCTCCTGTCACAGTAAGCTGTATAGGTATGTTGTGCCTGGACAGCACATGACTTTCTTTAAGTTTACTCTGAAAATGACATTGTACACTGTTCAATTTTGATATGGAGCGTGATATCAAGTTGTGGAAGTTTATAGATTTCATGGCTTATACCATTTTCAAAAGCGTAGTGCTCTCATAAAAAAAGTCCGCTTTGAACAAGTCCTGGTGACGTTGTGTTGCAAGCAAGTTGTACATAAATAGACCAATTTCGATATATTATAATTCAGCTTAAAACAATAAACCTCAGCATGAGGCTCCGGGGAATAAACCCCACAAACTCTGTGTTTATTCCCCGGAGCCTCGTGCTGAGGTTTATTGTTTTAGGCTGAACTTTGATATATCGAAATTGGTCTATTCATTTGACTTTATTCCTGCAAAGAATCAAGACAAACCCTTATGCCAGTCCTGGTGACTATCATTCAACAACACTTGATACAAAAACAAGACATGAGGACATGTGCAGAGATACTGGGATCAATTCTCACAGCTTTACACCACGGAACTGCAGTAAGTATATAACAGCCATTGGGCATGCCACACGTCAATGTATTTAATATTTGGTATTAAACAAATGAAAACAATTACTCTGTTTCTTTTTGCCGTTATTCTAAAATTACTTATAGAAATCACTGTATTTTTATCGAGTTAAAGCCGTGAGGCAAGAGAAACCCTAGTTTACGACTAGCAACTAGAGACTAGCTCTTAACCATTTGGTGGGCGTTTTTCATTCGTCCAAAACTTTCCAGTGGGGGTGGGGGAAGGGAAATGGGACATTTTTTTCCTGAATTTCCTGAAACAAGGATAACCTCGTGAGGTATACCGAAATTTTGGAAAATTTATAATCGGAAATTTCTGTTTCATTTGATTTTGTTCCCGGGATTTTTGAAATCTTCGAATGGTACATATTTCGGAAATTTTACAATTTTCGGATTTTCTATAAACTTTCCCTGGAAAGTTTTGTACCATTTGCCAGCGTTTCCAAAAATTCCAGAATTTTGGTTTAATGGAAAGCGCCCCATGTTATCCCAAGTTCCACTTGCGCTTTTTCAGCTTAACAGAAACAAGGAACATGTCTTTTTATATACATTATTATTATTATTATTATTATTATTATTATTATTATTATTATTATTATTATTTCTTAGATAATATGAAAGGTCAAGATGTCACACACACTAAAAACCGCTTTAAAGTCGAATGGCTCACTGACATTTTTATCAGGCTTTGTTGCTCCTTGTGAGTTCTTTGTTTATCGTAGGAACTTTCCATAACTTACAAAAATGTTTTCTACTCATGTAGAAGGGTCCAATTGAAGAGGATGTGTATCTCGTTGTAAGAACCCTGCTGCAGCCTGTGTTTCAAACAGTAATGACGGTGGACAGGACAAGTGAACTGGCGGTAAGTGGTCTTGTCAATAAATGATGCACTGCTGCAATGCTTTGTTGTCTGTTTACATCTGTATGTGATTATAAATAGAACGTACCACTCATCTGCTCCAAGCAGATTGGTAAGCGGTTTAAGGCCGTGTGATAGGGCAACATTTTCTTTCTACTTATCTTGCAACATTGTTGTATTGCAAATTGAAAAGCATTATTTCGCGTATTACCACCTCTGTACCTAGTCGCGGCAACATGTTTGGACATGTTGCAAAAAGATGTCTACTCCGCAGCCTGTTTGAACTTCTTGCAAAGCTCTGCAACACGGGTGGTAATACGAGCAAGTCGCTTGACTATTTCAGTAGAATAATATGTTCACTTGCATTGAACACAGGTGATGAGCGTATGAATTCATGAGCTGACAGCAAACAGGGCCTACAATCTGGAGCGACGTTTCTCAAACAGATTAAACCTATTCGCTCTAGGCTCTAACAACGACAATTTAATGTAAAGATCTTACACGCCTACGCACTGTGGCAAAACAGGCTAAGTCAACACGCAAACAGGTGGATATCTAGCAAGTGTTTTGTCCCTCTCTATTGTTGTCACGTTTATTCATTCCCATAATCATTTTCTCATTCCCCTCCCTGTCAGATCCAGCAACATGCTTGATTTGACAGTGCTTTTATTTTGGGTTTTTACACCTCATTGCATCCAATTTTTCAGAGGCATTTTCTGGCAGTGTTGACAAATTTACTGTGGATCATGAAAGAAGAGCATTACCAGCGATATCTGAAGGAGTTCAGCAACAACAAGGAGCTCAAGGATTTCCTGGTTAATGTGTTTGTGGTATTCACTGAGATAGTCAAGCGTGGAATCTTCCTCAGAGACTGGATCGTCATAATCGTCTTAGGAAACAGGTGGGCAATTACTACTTAAGAGTTGGTTCATGCTCAGCGTGCGTATATCGAGTTATGGATGCACGCGTGAAGTTTGGAGAGCACAAAAGAAGCGTAAGAGTTGCTCGAGGCGACAGCCGAGAGCAACTCTGGCTTCTTGTGTGCTCTCCAAACTTCCCAAGTGTTCCATAACTCGATATACGCACAGCCAAAAGCATGAACCAATTCTTTTGTAAGATGGCGACAACAACTTGGGAGCTAAAACATGTTTTATTTGTGATTGACTACAAAGTTCTCACAATGCATGGCGAAGGAAATCAAAGGTCATTAGGATCCTAACACGCCACAATAAGTTGATCAACGGTTGAACGAAAACGTTTAACCTGGTTTCTAAAATTAGCAATGAAAAATTCGCTTCTTCGGATTAATTATAATGAAAATGTAGACAAACGAAGTCAAAATACCCACCTTTAAGCAAGCATCTTAGCTTGGCAAAATTAAGTCAAAGGCTCGAAGTAGAGTTTGGATTGTTCAGAATAATCTTCACATTGCTTAAACAAAAGGAACTTGCACTAAACTCGACGGAAATTTTGCAGCTAAATTGAAACTGCACACGTCATCTTAGATACGCACGGCCGTGCGTACATAGAGATTTCGTTCATGATGGCTTAATAGGAATTAGATAGGATCAGAGCGCGCGCTTTGGTATAAAGTTTCTTGGAAACAAGTGTCGGTAACTCAATGATGGAGGATGCGGTTTGTATCTGAGGCGTTGCTATGTAATGTGACTTAAGTTAATGACGAAAAATGTGCATGACAACTCTCAGACTGCTTGGGCAATATCATCTGAATATCTTGTGTAATTCAAGGACAAACTTCAAACATGTCACAAACGTTGCCCATTGTGCCTTTTCATTTTAAACTCACAGTAACCTGTCAATGTTTCCTTCTTTTCCAGCGTGATTCTCAGGGCCATTCAGAATTTTTCACAAGCTCTTTTGGATAATTTTTCTGGAGAAAACTTCGACTATCAGGTGAGATGTCTTTGCTTGTAATGAGTATGTATTAAATTGATTTTGTTTTAACGTGCTGATTGTAAGTCTTGCTTTTTCCAGTTGTGGAACAACTACTTTAACTTGTCAGTGTCATTTCTCACTCAATCTCACCTTCAACTGGAGAACTTTACTGAAGTGAAGAAGAACAAGATCATTGACAGGTAATTACATGAAGTACTTGACGAATGCTACCCTCACCCAGTAAACAGCCCACGGGAATTAGGACCAGCGCACGAAGAAAATAAATGATCGCCACAGGTAGCAGAGGTGTAGTCAACGGCATGTAGAACCGCGTTACTAAATTTTCATACCATTCACTTTTCAAATAAAAAAGAAAACGATAGACATGGCGTCAGTTAAGAAGTGTTCGAAAGCTGCTGCGTAACAGAAGTGGTGACCAGTACTAGAAGAAATAACGAGTTTTGATCGGCTGTGCATAGAAGTTAGGATTTCCAACGTGAAAATGCCATCTTAGGAATTTTGATTGAAGACTGGAAATTTTGAAACTTGTGTCTGTTAGTTGCCTTGTTGAATTGGGCACCTGAATTCAACTGAAAAGAAATTTTGTCTCTTGATCGTATTGCATTAATCTTACCCCGGGGTCTACAAAACTTGAAGCAGCTAAGATATTTGTGCGCTTGGAGGCGTACCTATGATATTGCATACAACATTACTAGACACCAGTTGACATAAATTTGAGATATTTGTTTTTGTTTCTGTAGATATGGTGACATGAGACAAGTCATGGGTTTTGAGATTGTTCACATGTGGCAGAGTCTTGGTAAGTCTTGATCGTTATCCTGAGAAATTTCTCTCTGAGAAAAAAATAAAAAAAAACCGCTTTGTACTGTAATAATGTGCAAACTTTTGTTTAGGTCAATGCTGTATACAAAACATCCGAATGAGAGCGCTCCATTAGGAAAGATACTGTTCTCTACGTTGTACCAGTCGTGTTTTGACATGAACGTGTATTTTGACGTAATAACCTGGACTTGCATTTGTGTTAGGGAAAGAAGGAGTTGTAATTTTAGTTTAGATCTTTCGGTGTTTCTCTTCTCTTTACTTCCGTAAAGTAGTCCGTGAACTACAAAAATGAAAGAAATGAATCTTAAATTTTAAACGTTGCAAAGAGGTTAGATTTTCGGGTGCAGGCGAAGTAACGATAAAACAAGTTGGTAACCACGTCTTTCTGGCGGGAAACGGACGCGTGTAGGTGCTGATCGCTAATAGGCTAAACAGAAAATTGCGGTTTGTCAGTAGAAGATGTAACATTTCCTGTGTGTTTTCCTTGATGTCTCACTTATTAATCTTCTTTTGTTTATCCTTTTTGACCAACAGGTTCCTCTCAGAGCCATTTCATTCTTACGTTGGTTTGTCCTTTCCTGGAAATGACTCTTGTACCGGAAACAGGTGATATAAGCTTTTTTCCTGTTTCACATTAGCGATTTATTTTTGTGGGTGCATCAAGTCAACTGGTGATTGAAGCAAGATCGGCGGTAGGAAGAGCATGATGGGACACATTTGCTAACTTCCCGTCATCCTTCATGTGCTTCCTTTCTTACTCTTTCATTTGTCGTCTTGGTGCTAAATTGGACGGGTCTAGGAAGAAGAGTGTTTGAAAAACGACAATTTATCAGTTCAACCGAACGGACTTCGTATGAACAAAATTGAGGGTAACAGGGAGTCTTCTAAATTATTACATTTCCCCGTTTCTTGAAGTTTTTAACTGTTTTAATTATTATTTTATTTTATGAAAATACTTCCTTTTAGTTTGTTTCCTGATTTCATTTCACAGCTCATCTCACAGTCGTTTTTCATGTTGTGTTCTACAGAATTGCGCAGAGCTACGTTACCAGTTTTCTATGACATGGTGGAATGTGAGCTGAGGACGAAAGGCGTGGCTACCATGGTATGTACATTATGTTTACTCTGACTTTGTACTCGCGCTAAAACCGCTTATATGTTCCGTTTAAACGCGGGTATACATGCATACATGAGGCAGTCAATCGCCACTTCGTCGACAAACAGGGTTGGAAATTGAAATTATATCATCGTGATATTGAAGCAAAGAAAATGTCTTTCAGTTTCCTAGGTTTCATCGTTAGTTAGATAATCCTTATGGAACATTTTTAAACAAAAGCTCGGTGAATTATATAACACAAGATATCGTAGATATCATGAGTGGATTTACAAAAACGTGGTCAAAGAAACGTGCGCTGTTTTGCACTAAATGAGCTACACGCTCGCATTTTAAGACTCCTTAAGGCCCAAAAATCACGACAAAAAGGGCGACGGAAAAGAATTACTGGCATGGCTTTTAATTTTTATATCTTCTACTTTGGAGATGACACGGTTTTCATAAATCCAGATACTAGTTAACATATACATTATTGTGTAATACAGGTAGAATTCTGCTTATTCTAAATTTGTTGGGGAAAGGAGCTCTTAAAATAAATGCAGCGTTGTCATTGTTATGACCTCTCATGAGAGCGTTTCGTTTTGTTTTCTCGGTCACCGTGATCAGGTGGAAGCCAAAATAGTGAATGAACTTGACCGGCTGGTGAGTGTGGACAAGAAAGGAGACAAGGAGTACAAGAAACTCTTCAAGCAAATGTAAGACATTCCCACCTCAAGTCTCATTTAAACCCACTGTTTCAACCGAAACGGCCAACCTGTTTCATCGTTTTCAAACTGCTGCATCGAATTCTGGGCAAGTTAGCATATTTCTGTTGAGAGCATATCGTGATAACCGTAGCCGTGCTCGCAAGTTCTCGCGCGAATTCCAGATTAGTTTAAAGTGAATCGGTCAATCGACATGTCGTGTTTTTTCACAAGGATCTTTGCTTGGCTTCATAAAAGAGCACATCACCGTCAGATGGATACTGCGAAAAACAGATATTTCACTACATAATTAGTAATATTTCAAACACGAGAGAAAGAGTTCTATTACATTTCCAACAGATTGTGGGAAGCATATTTTTGCGAACTCAAAGGTGTTTGGAATTGTAGTCAAACACTGTTCCGTGTGTTTTGAAATACCTCCTAAATCGAAACTGAACCTAACCAGAAAACGGAAGAATAAATTAACAAGAACGTATGCTAATTTAGGACACATTTCCAAGCACTGTCACGATTATGATTTCTTTTGTTTCAACATGATGAATTATTCATGGCACGACCGTCATGTTTAGTGTCCACTCTTCTAACCTGATGTCATAGTCATAGTTTTAGATATATTATTAATATGAATTGTTTCGTTTCTATATCTTCGTTCTTCTCGCAGTCTAACGGAAAAGTTCAAGGAAGGACTTCTCGTTCCTGAAGAAGGTTTAGCGTTCGTAAGTCGTGTAACAGACCTGCTGGAGTTGCTACTTGAGTACAGGTATGGCCTCGTGGTTTAGTCAGTATGAGTTAAATACAGTTGAACCCCGCTATTTTGAACTCTCAGGGGAAAAGAAAAATAGTTCTGCATAGCGGGAGTTCGCTAGTATAGCCGATAGTAACTAACTAAAAGGCAAATCCAAGAAAAATGGGTTTGAGTTCGAAATGACGGGGATAGACCTTTTTCGCTTGTGCGGTTTGTTTTCCCACTACAGACCACGTGATATTCTCTTGAGATTTGTTCTTTTATCCTTCTAAAAATTATTTATTCATATGCACGCGACTATTTGAAAATTTGAAAGGAAGAATTCTCAAGAGTATCATCACATGGTCTGAAATGGGGCAACAAGCCGCCCAGTCGAAAAAGGGCTATTTGAAATAACCGAGTTCACATTGGCCGGCTCCAACTTTACTGATGTAGATTCCAGGTCGCAGCGGTTTTCGCAATTATGTACTCTGGAAAGTTGAAATGTCTGGCGGTCTGTAGTTGGCTCTGTTACTATGACTGACAATTGATTGGCGGGAAATTGGAAAATGGCTGTCCTCGATGGAATTGAAATTTTCTAGAGCATTCAGAGTTTACCGTCCCACACTATATGATGTTTTTTTTTTTCTTTTTCTTGTCACTTACTTGCTTTAGAACTTGATAACACTGTTGGGAGCAATTATAGTTTGGTCGTGTTAATTGATACATATTTTTCTACAGGAGAATATCTGCTGAAGATGACAGAGAGCAGAAAATGAGTTGCCTTGTACTTCTGCTGGTAACAAAACAACTGGACTTTATTATCATTTTCTGAAAATAAGAAAGAATTTTAATCTGAACACGAGAAGTTTTCATTATTTTGCTTTTTCTTCTCAAATGCTATCGAATTTCTGTATTAATTTGAGTCTGCATGGCTTACCACAATCCTCCTGTAGAGCTTAATCTAAGTGAAAGAATGATATATTGAAATTAAAAAAAAATATTACTAAATAGCCCAGAAACACATCCAGCCTTATCCAGAGATCGTTATTCTACCTATCTTCTCGTAGAAAGCAATGGAAGGGATATTGCGTTACATAACCAGAGCCTCCAGAAAGCACGGTCTGTAAGACGCTTTACCTCCAAAACCTCCCTTCGACGTTTTTGCTTTTCTGTCATGAGCTGGTCGTTATCTAACGACAGCAAAAGTGTCAAGAAACTCTGAACATGCGAAGATTTGGCCCGTACGTCCTTAATTCGCCAAAACACGAATACGACTTTATTTACGGAACTTTGCAGTCGCAACTCTGTGTTCTAAAATGTAATGGCAAGGCATTTTTTGTGGTCATGCATTATCCTTGTCGTGTTGTCCCTTTCAGGAATTTTACCAAAAAATCGGACGTGAAGACATGTACATCAGGTATGTAAAAAATACTTGAAATAGCTTTTTTTTTCCGATAGCAAGAAAGTTTCTTTTTCATATTGTGTTTCCGGGTTTAGCTGTAGTAGGATTTGTTTTGTTGTTTTTTTTGTTTGTTTGTTTGTTTGTTTGTTTGTTTTGTTTTTTGTTTTTTCGTTTTCGTTTGCTTATTTCCTGATGCAATCTGGCCACCATCTGTTTTTATAACACTGCGTGGTCCGAGATCTCAATATGGAGTGCACAGAAGGTGGATTCATAGAATGCTGCATTTTAAAAACGTCCCACCGCGGCCTGGTGGGCCACTTGGCTCGTAAGCAGACTTTACCTTTTTACCGCGCAATGAGGTCAAAATTTCCCATCAAGCTTTGCACAGATAAACATGGCGGCACGCGGGAAATTTGAGATCCTAAATTAGCAGAAGTAAAACCCCAGCAATCAAAACAGGAAAAGAATTATCGACTTCAAATCGCTGAAGTAATTTGAAAAAAAATGTTTTTTAGCCAAGATGTCCTTAAACCGTAACACGAAGCTTAATAATAATAATAACAACAACAACAACAACAACAGCAATAATAATAATAATTATAATAATAATAATTTACCAATTGATATAGCGCATATTTACATATTCCATCAATAGCGCTTTACAATCACCATAAAAATAAAGTAAAATTATAAATTATAAAAATACTTCTTAAAAAGATAAGTCTTAAGTCGAGATTTAAAGCTGTCAAGTGATGTTGCTTGACAAAGCTCTTCAGGTAGGCCATTCCAGAGTTTCGGAGCTGCTGCTGAAAATAATCTGGCCCCCAATGTTGGAAGCATCTTTCCCTTGGGATGGTCCAATAAGAGCTTACCAGTAGACCTAAGATTATATGATGAATTCGATTTTATACTAATGAGATCACTAAAATAAGTTGGTGCAAGGCCATAAATACATTTAAAAGTCAAAAGTAAAATCTTATAATCAATACGCAAAGAAACCGGCAGCCAGTGCAGCTCATAAAGCGCCGGTGTAATGTGAGAAAACTTTCCGACGCCAAGAATAAGTCTTGCTGCTGCGTTTCGTACACGCTGTAATTTAGCGATCTGCGCCTTTCGTAAGCCAAACAATAAACCATTACAATAGTCAAGACGGCTGGTTATATAAGCGTGAACCGAAGTAACTATCAATCATGTTCGAGGTATAATTTCAGTCGCCGCGACGTTCCTTTCCGATAGTTGTTTGTGCTTTTCGTTTTTTTCCTTATCTCGTCTTGTCACCCTTGCCTCTTTCCTCGTTTTCGTTATGTATTACAAATCTTGGTGTGAGACATGGGATAATTCTCGAAATCAAATTTCTCTGTTTTGCATACAGGTGTATCAACAGACTCTGCGACCTTCACGTTGCTGCAGAGAACTTCACAGAAGCTGGTTATACAGCCCTGAAACACGCTGAACTACTCAAGGTGATCAATCTTCTGCTGATCTGTGTTGAAAATTATTAAAACTACTCTTAGTAGAGTACCCTTGGTAAACTATGTAAGCTTGTTTTTCCACCTTCATGTAAGAATCCTCCTCGCTAAGGCTGGTAAGTTGAATTAGATAGATAGACACCTTTATTTAAAAGTAAAAAAAATCTAAAGGTAAAAATTTCAGGGTAGTCCCTTCAGGGAGCTTACAAAGCATCTCTGCGAGCCCTGCTCCTGCTCTACTAGTATACTAATGCATATGCTGCAATCTGATTGGCTGCGCTACTCGTCTAGTATCAGCCATTAGAGTGCAGTGGCTAGAGGTTCTTGGCATAATGGCTACCATTTCTAGTTCCTCAAATTTTACAAGAAAAATAAACGCTATAGCATGACGTGCTGGCGTCATCTTGTCGCCATTATCAAATGCAGAGTTAAGTCTTTCAGTTCAGAGCTAGTAGGTATTTCATAGAAATCTCGAGCTCGTAATCTAATTGTTAATTAGAACGGCTTGTGGTGCCAAGGAAGTATTTCACGCATTGCAAGAGAAGAGAGATGTCTGTCACTGTAGGCTCAATTACCAGCCGCTGCTAGGGAAATGATCCTGCGAGCGGACCCGAGGCCAGCGGCGGAAATTTAGCCTACCAGTTAAACGTTGTTCTCCTTTTCAACAGTGGCCAGAGACTCTTCTGGAAGATTCACCAGAATCTCTGAACGATTTCCAGCTCAAGGAAAAGTTATATTTGGATGCTATTGACTATCTAGATAAAGGAAAGGTAAGTGATTTTGTTTTACTTTCTTTCAATGTTCCATCGTTACATTCCTAATTTTCCCTCATTTTCCCTCTTTTTGTAGATTTCATGTGATCAAATTATGACCTACCATCTTTTAATGTAGTTATGGGTGAAATGCTGCAACCCTGGCCAAAATTCCATGGGACACCTATTTTATCAACGACAACCTGATAATTCGTCACAATTGCTACAAAATAGAAATTCCCCTTCCCTTCCCCAGGCAATTTTGCAGGATAGACGATTCCTCCCCTCCCCCCCCCCCCCCCCCCTCTCCAACTCCCATAGCCGGTAGCAATAAGAGGCATTGTTTTTTTCCACAACATTTTAAGGGGGATGGGAGTAGGTTAACTAGATATTTTCCTCTTTCAGTGAAAAAAGGGAGGAAGACAGAGTTCAGGGACTGGACTAATTTTATGACCTCGCTTACATTTTTTTTGTTCGTTTGTCCTTTAGACGTGGGAGAAGGCGATTGAGCTGTGTAAAGAGCTGACAGAACAGTACGAATCACTGCTGTATGATTACGTTAAACTTGGCGACATCCTGGTAAAATCCTTAACTGTGTTAATATATGATAAAGTGTTCATAGTGAGAACAAATAGAATAATTGTTTAGTTTGTTTGTTTGTTTTTTTCTTTTGTTTAGTTTCGTTTGTTGTTGTTGTTTTCTTTGCTACAGACCAAAATGCTCTAGTATGTAAGGCCCTACTTGACCAAAAACTGTCATTGTTTGTCTCTGAACTGGACATTCAAATACTTAAGTATGTACTGATCTTCTTTTATCATGTCTTGTGTGAATAGAAACAACAAGCCAAGTTCTTCGACAACATCATGAAACAGGTTCGGCCTGAACCAGAGTACTTCAGAGTAGGATTCTACGGCAAGGGCTTTCCGTCCTCGGTTAGGGTACGTCCTTCGACAAAAAAATCATTTGAGGAATATCGAATGAGTTTGTACTTTTGCATTGGGCGTGAAGGTCGTTCTGATGTCTGTCCGTATTGTACCCGGCACTGGTGGTACATGACAAATGCTCTTGGCATACTTCTGATGTGATGTGTTTGGTTCAACCAATCAAAATCTCAGCATTGAAGAGCGCGGGGTTCACATGGCAAGATACGCTGGCGGAAAATGTCAACTCCACCTTAAATTGTTTTGATTGGCCAGTGCAAACGTACCCCATCAGAACGTTTGTCAAAACGTTATCAACGAGCGAAGGGGGCTTTGGAAATGTTAACTCGTGTGAAACTATTAAGTCAACATTACCTTTAACAAACACCTATATCTTGACATGATTTCACTGTCCTCTAGAATTTTGTATGGGCTTGCATTCTTAAGTCCTTTCCATCTTTGGACAAAGTTGCATTTTGACTCTCATCATTTATTCATGTATCATAGAGAAGGCAATCTTTGATATTTTGTCTTAACAGGACACTTTTCTCTCCTTTGCATTTCAGAACAAAGCGTTTGTTTATCGAGGTCAAGAGTACGAGAAAATCGGCTCGTTCAACCAGAGACTAAAGGCACAGTTCTCGGATGCTCAAGTAAGGAGTGATTTAATTCTTGTTTATATTCACACATTTGCGAGAACTTCACCAAACTCTGCTGTCAAAGCTAGGCACACGTGCAGTTAATTACTTTTGTCCAAGGATTTCACCCTCAAAAACCATTTCTACATACATGTGTCTCACATACTTATTATTCAACTTCACGAGACTTGATATCAGGAGGCTTTTAATGTTCACTCACGTTGATTTCTGTAAAGTGCTATGATAATTGAGTACTGTAGATTGGATTGAAAAGGCCCTTAAAATCGACAATGTATATATGAACCTATTAGTCTATCCTCAATATATTGTTTAGAAACGTTTCAAACCCGCTCAAATGAGTTGTTGTTTTTTAGATGATGGACAAGAACACACCTCCAGAGGATGATATACTGGAATCTGACAAGCAGTGTATCCTCTGTTTTCCTTCTATATTTATTGTTTAAATGTTTTGTAATGTAATGTAATGTTAAAACGCTAACTTAATCATGTCATGTAGCCCAACACTGAAGTATTCTACATTCTCACTGTAGTTTAACAGCAGAGTCAATCACTTATCGAGACCTGCAACTCGAATGAACTTTTACAGAATAGCGATCTTGTATTGCCGGTTTTCATGTGACGTCATCAATTTCCAAAATAAGAAATTACCAATCCTTGTGAAGTTTTAGTTTCATCAGATGTAAGACCCTCTAATAACTTGACGTTTTGCAACGTTTAAGCCCGACAGGGTTCCTCATTATGTAATGGAGCACGTCGGAATTTCCAAGTTTATGCGTTGCGTGGCATTAAAATGGCGGCTCGATGAGGCTGTCGAGTAAGTAAAAGATGAGTTATTGCTCAAGTTTGTACTTACTAAACAGTTCTTGCTCTAGACGAAGTATTCATTTCAATGTATCGGAGCTCTAGAGTAATAACGTTTCGTTTCAATGGCAAAACTCAATGACAGATGTTTCTGTTAGTTTACGGCTACCATATGTGTGTCCCTCCGAGGGGCACATCATACAAAGCTCTATAAATTTGAGTGAAACACTTTCCCGAATAACGCGCGGATGGAAAACCGCACAGACCTAAAACTTGGCGTGGTTATTTATATATCAGTCATCTTTCATATCTCAGCTTCTTGACCTAATTTATTGAATGGTTACCATTTTTATTTTTGATGGCGTGACACTGCAAACCAGTCATAAACAGCTGAAAACCTCGTTAAAGTGCTGCATGCGTAAGTTTCTCTTGACTGGTTCCAGATCTACAATGTTGTCGAGTGATTCCCATCTCGGAACACGAAGAACGTTTTTCTGGCAAAGCAGTTGATGATAAAATTGCAGGGTAAGTGCTACTTATTATTACGAGAGGAAACTGATATCATCTGCTTACTTGAGATTGTACTGTAACTAACTGTGTTGTACTTAAAGGAGCTCAGTCTCGTTATTTTGAGTTATTTTGGCCACATACAACATTACCTTTGAATGGTAGGAAACCGGCTGAAAATAACAGTTTAATAAGGTAGAAAAACACCAAAGAGATAATGATAAACCATAAAAGATGGCTAAGGATGGAGAAGATTAACACGGATTACAAACTACGAATTTGAAAAATTGAGGCCAAACTTTTCAATTTGCGCAAACCGTGACTGAGCTCCTTTAAGCTAACTAACACATTAAATAGCTTAATTCGTTAATATGAAGGAAATAGAAAGAGAAACACTTAAGTCGCAATTCGTTTTAGAACAAAATACATCACCAAGACTTTTACAGGGATGAAGCAGAATTTTGTCAGTAAAACTTTTTTATGGCTCCATCAATGTGTATTTGAAATTTTTTGTTTTCTTGTGTCTTTGTTTATATATTTGTTTTTGCAGAGGCAGGCTCGATCTCCTTACAACATTAAAATGGGAGTGGCATTATTCAGGAAAGAGCACACAGACTTAGTTATTTTTTCTTAATTTTCAGTCATTATCGTGTAAATGACGTCAGACGCTTCACTAACTCACGGCCTTTGCGCCCGGGATCGGAAGACTTTGCGGTAAGGAACAAGTGTATGCCACTCATTGTAGATCGTAAAAACATTCCTTCTTTAACAAATATAGAAGCCTAAGCCGTGTATTACACTGTGATAAAACACGACGGGCATTTGAGGACACGAGCCGCAGGCGAGTGTTTGCTACATTTCTCTAGTGTTCTCAAATGTCCGGAGTGTTTTATCACAGTGAAATACACGGCTTAGGCTTCTTCATTTGCTTTATGATATAGAGGTAATGTGGCGAAATTTACGTTATCTGATGTGCGTCATTTGCGTTATCTGATTTCTTTGTTATCAGTCTCTCAAACAATTATTTGTCAAACTTGTGTTCAAATCGACGATTTTATACCAAACCTTTGAGGAAAAGGCTAAAGCTAACACTGAAATAGCCTTTTATGAGTTACTTTCCAAACTCTTACAGACAACGTACTGAATTCTAGTTACTTTTTTTGTTTTAGAACTTGTGGTTGGAAAGAACAACCTATACAATCGCCTCACCTTTGCCTGGAATTCTCAGATGGTTTCAAGTCACTTCTTCTGAAAGCGTAAGTTTTGTGATAACGATAGTGAAGTCTCGTACCACGCGTGATGTCAGTAGAAGATGATGTGGCGGTAACGTGTCATGACTGTGTTTTAGAATGTGTTATGAATGTGTTTTGTGGAAAAAGGCCATTTCTGAGTTACCTTGTGCCTCTATTTCAAGACGAGTCTTCATGCAAAACCTCTCATAGGAAAATGAGTTTGATTTGCATGAAAATGAACCTGTAGAGGAAACACATTTTCATGCGAATGGTTTCGCTGGAGGACTCGTTTTGAAACCGAGGCAAAAGGCTACGCGCCGGCGCTTGACAACTTTTTGCGTTCCTTGTCGCATGGGAGTGATTTCAAGGGAACAGTGTGTTCTTGCTCCCTTTCTAATAAAACGTTGCTGTTTTTCTTTCAGATTGAAATCAGTCCTTTACAGAACGCCGTGGAGACCGTGGAGTCCAAGAATAAAGAGCTGGATAGGATTATCACTAATCTGTCCTCAGACACAACTCAGAGTATTAACCCACTGAGTATGATACTCAATGGTATCATTGATGCTGCTGTCATGGGTGGGATAGCCAAGTATGAAGAGGTATGAACCCACCCAAGTTTTTGCTAATTAAAACCTTTGAAAAATGTTGAATCTGACCTAAAAATGCTATAGAACGATGTAAAAGTAAGCTAAATTTTCGTCAACGTTCTGTTTGCCTTCGTCAGAGTAAAATGCTAATTTTTCTTTTGTAGTCTGGTCTCGGACGAAAGAACTTAGTAAGCTACTGCTATGGCTGTTAGGCTCACGGCGTTATAACGAGTACAACGTTAATAATAACTGACAACCCCTTGCTTTTGCAGGCGTTTTTCGCCGCGGAATACCTGAAAAGCAATCCAGGTGATAAGCTACTTATTGACCAGTTGAAACGCGCCATAGAAAATCAGGTGAGGTTATTTTTTTGATTGCGTATCTAATAACACGATGTTTGTTTACAAAACAGATGCTAAGCACTGACAGTGTGTGCCAATTAAGTTATGCTTTAAGTTTTGAATTAATATCTGAACTTTAGTATATTTTTTGGGTGATTAAGAACTATTTTTCGTGTAGGTTAAAATTTTGGAGAGGGGACTTAAACTCCATGACGCGTTAGCAACGAAAGACTTGCGTCCGTTTCATAACAAGATGGAGACGTGTTTTGCTGACATGAAAGCTCGTGTCTCAGGGGAGGAGAGAAAATCATCTAGGCCTAAAGATCTACAGGTTGGTATAAAATTAAATCACCAGGATTCTCATTCAAATTGCAGTTTCATTTGTCGTCAGTGCGATATTATTTTGCTTATCACTTTTCATAGATTCCTTTGCCTCCGATACCCTCTAACCATGCCGCGACACTTCCGCACATAAGGGATTTAAGAAAACAGAGCTTACCTGACATTGGCAGAGAGTAAGTAGATAAATTTGATATTGCACCTGAAGGTCCGTGTGTCAGCAGTCCTGTTAATTCCCTGATTTGTTTTATACCAGAAGTGTTCCTGTGACGAATTCAAAACAGAGGCGTCAAAGCGAGTTTCCGCCACCACGAAGCATGTGGTACGACAGCGATGACCAACCAGCCAAGAAGGTGATGGAACACTTTCTTTCTTGCTTGCCTTTCGCTGGATTCACTTCAGTTAAAGAACATTTTGCCCTCGCGTTATCTTCCATATTCGGCTCTCCATTAGAAGGGAAAATATGTAAATCTCTCCCACTGTCCTTATTTTTTGGCTTTTCGCTGCGCTTGAATAAAAACCTTGTACTAATTGCATGCCTCATCTTTTGAAATAAATCTTGTCTTTGTTACCACAGTGTTTTTCTTCCTCTCCCTTACAGACTTTCTTTCCTGATGGTTCTTGGCAGTGATGTCTCGCAGTAACGTTGCATATGCTGATAACATTAAGCAAACAGATAACATTTAGAGTGTTCGAGCTTTTTTTTCCAATTGATAATAAGATTCGGAAACTGTTCGGATTCTTTATCTAAGGTCTTCCGAAAATGTGACCTGAACGGTTTTGTTTTGTTGTCCGCTTCTAAAAGAGCTCCCATAAATTGAACCGATCGCCGTAATTGTTACTGCAATAAAATTCCAACACTGCTGTTGTGTTTTTGTCCGCAGATTTCTGGATCAAAGTCCCTGGAAGCTCTTTCAGAACTAGATGAACTTGCTCCGCCAGTTCCAAAGAAGGGCTCTAAACCGGATCTCACATTTGGGATCTCTCCTGAGTCAATACGCCGGAGGACCACGATTGGCGGAAAACTTCACCACAGGAGTTCCTCACCAGCGGGCATGCTCAGAACGGTCACTTCTCCAGTGCAGCCTCTTCGTGACAAGTATGACTTGCTTGATTTGTCTACAAGAGATTTTCGTGTGGAGCCGTTACAAGTAGAATTTCTTAAAGAGCGAACCAGCGACATGTATTTAACTCGGATCGATAAAACTTCGGTGCCGGGTCGTTCGAAAGCCGGTTAACGCTAACCGAGGATTAAAAGTTAACCATAGCATTTTTTTTCTTGTATAAAAGTGTTTTTTACTGTTTGTTTTGTGTAGTTTGGGATTATTCAAGTTCAAAACTGAAGGACAGACAATATAAACAGAAAACCTCACCGAAAAGTTACAAAACTGAAATCAATATTCTCGCTTATCCTAGGTTAGCTTAATCGAGGTTTGAACAACCCGGTCTAGGGGCCTGTTTCTCGAAGGTCCCGAAAAGGTTTCGCACCCGGAAAGCCGTAGCAAATTCTCAAACCTTACGATTACAGAGCTGTTCATTTACATATTCTTAATATGACCAGAAGTTCCTTCATACAAGAAGTTTCAGGCGCATACACCTTCTGTTTTAAGACACAAATTAACTAAAAACTGGTTTTGCGGGCCCGAAATGTTTCCGGGGCGTTCAAGAAACAGGCCCCAGGTCTCCTTCGAAAATGTGGGGTGGATTGTCACGCAACGGAATTTGGCTGCGTGACGATGGAAGCGAACGATGAACACGATTGTGTATTTGAGGCGCACCATTCACAGAAACGATAATTCCAAATCTATAGCAATGCCGTGTCTATCACAGGAGCGTTAAATTCTGAATTCCTTATCACGCTTTTGTGTAGTGTAACAAAAACAAAGAAGCTGAAAAAGCGCTCTTTTAGTCCCCGATATTGAAATGATAATCCTCTCAACTGATTTTAATGTAAATTTGTGGTTTTAGCGCCAAGAAGTTGTTGTTGTTTTTTCTTTTATCAAGACAGTTTTCTCGTCTTGATAGTATGATACTGTAAACAAAATTAATGGTGTTGCTTGCTCATTTACTATTTCCTTCTTCATCTGTTTCAGTGGAGAAATGTCCCCTGCTCTCCCTCCCAAGCGCAAAAGCATGGTGGTCTCCAATCCTACATTAAACGGAGCAGAGACTGGACACGATTCTAAGGTCATCCCCCCTCCTGCTAGCGAAGACAATCTCCCCGCGCTACCTCCCAAGAAATCTGTTTCTCGGATGTCTGCTGAAGTCAACGGCCCTCCGGTTCCAGAAAAACCAAAGGTAAGAGAAAACGTAAATTTCGGTCAGCGCCATGACGGTATATCACAAATGCGCATTCCTGTTTCTTTTAATTATTATTATTATTTTTTCTTTTTTTGCGAACAAGTGATAGCTGACCATACGGCTGCACACGCTATTACAACTGTAGTATGTCTCTCATGTTTGATTGTTCTGTGCCCTAAGTCGGTAGCATTATTTACTTGTAATTTTTTTTTCCTCCTACGTGGAAGAACAAAAATAAAGAAATTACTCTACCCAGCGTTCGAACCCAGACCTGTCGATCTGGAGTTCAGCGCAGAAACCTTTAAATCACCGTGTCTCCTACGACTGTAGTGAAATAATATATTGGAGGATTCCTTGGTAAGTAAGATAATCTTAAGTCTTATGAGTGTAAACATCGTGGTTAATTGCGAGGGAAGCCCTAACTAAACAGATGATAAATGTGCTATTTGTATACTAGGTATTTAGATATTAATGATGTAGCGGTTTTCTGTCTTCCTCTAGCGCCCAGTGACACTGATATCTCCTGATGATGACTCCAATTCTGCACCTGTGCCTCTGTTGCCAGAGAAGCGAAAAAGCTACGCTAGCACCGCATCCAGCCGTGCATCGTCAGTGTTCTCTGACTCAGTCCCAGATCCCACGTGTCCTCTGTCACCCTTTTCCCCGTCAAACTCTCTCGGTAATTCGACACAAAAATTCTTCTCGCGGGATCCTCGTGGGTTTTCAGTGCCGTCAGGTTCTTCAGTGTCAACGATATCCCCGACAACTCCCCGACAGGGGGTCCTTACATCGGACGGGTATAACTCCAGCGGGGCAAATGGGTATAGTTACGTAACACCGCCTTCAACACCTACTTATCCACGAGTGCCGTATGATGATGTTTCGTCGCCCAGTGCGTCTGTAGCTAGCTGGGTGTCGGAAAGCACAAATTATTTTTCGGCGTCTTCGTTTGACAGCGATTTTATGTCCCCTGGGAGTCCCCCGAAGCGAGGTTTTAACACGGGGATGGAGCCATCGTCGTCAACCCCGCAGAATGTAGATTTTTTCGCAGAAACCTCGCCCACGAAGAATGACTCGACTCCGCCGCTAATTCCGTCGAAAGGGCACGATGACGCTTCAACATTCGTTCAAAAAGTTGAAGGTTGGTCATATTCTGAAACGACATCCACAATGACGTCATCAACGAAGGTGGGGTCACGTGACGAATCAGCGAAACCTCGAACCCCAGTCCCCGCTCCTCGTAGAAACACGTTAAGCTCGTCAAATCGACCCACTGTATCTCGATCTGCTTCGGACACGCCCGATGACCGGTTGAATGCTCATGGTTTAGGGCAAGACGTCACTCCACCTCCGGTCATGCCCCGAAAATCTCTTTATTTTCCGGCGGATAACAGCCCCAAGTCTCCTCCGCCAAAGCCGCCGAGACCTTCACAGTCTGCAAGTAGATTACCTCCACCGATGCCTAAACCTTACGCTCCAAAATCGACCGAAAATTCACCGGCAACTCAGCGACAAACGCTCAATACCGACACGCAGGACATACCGCCTTCAGAAGGAAGACAAACATGACCTGCTTGATATACACTTTAGGAAATACTCACCCGGCACTCCCAAGGCGACACTTCGTCATGCCCTTGACCTTACACAAACACTGCATTCTAACCCCTAATAAATGGACATTTCTTTTACGTGGGCACGCAAAAGGCTCCCACGAAGCTGCCCGCTGACCGGACATTTGACTGAAGGTCCTTCATCGTGACTTCACCAGAAGAATGATATCCTAGCAAACCATATAGAGTTTCTTACAGATTTGTGCTTTCGAGAATGTTTCCGTAGTCTTTGGAAGACAGGTCGATCATTAAGCGTGCTGTACATAAGGTAAATGTTAAGTGAAACGAGGGATAGTACAATAGTACAATACGTAATACAATTGTCTCTTGTAACAAAAGTACCAAAAGTTTTCCCAGAAAATAAATAGGAAGTTAATTAGGAAAAGCTATAACGAAGACATAGTAATGTATTATTTCAGATTTTACTAACGTAACTCAGATATTAGGCTCTGCGAATATGGCTTTTTTTAACTTGTGAATAGGAACTTTTTAAAGTTGTAATATTGTACCAGAATATTGGCGTTGAAATAACGCGTTCACAGGTTTCGATTGTTGAAGATATTGCGGTATCACCATATCGATCTAAAACACCCAAAAGACGTCTTTTCAATCCACCGTAGGAAAAAAGATGGCGGCTGTACATTTTACCACAATACCTTGCGAACCTAACACAGCCTGCAAGGTACAAAGAGAGCCAAATTTTTACAATATTTGTTCCTGTACGAAGGAAGTTGTGTATGCTAGGTTTGAAGATTTTGTAACTCTTCTGTGCGTTTTTATGAACGTTGTTAAGGCTTTCGCTCGCTAAGAACTATGGGTAAATGTACCAGTCGCCATCTATTTTTCCCACGGAGGATTTTATCTTGTATTATTGTATGGTCAGCGGGCGCAGACCATTGTGTAATAAAAGGCAAATGGAGACCTATGATTATTTTTTTATATCGAAGGCCACGTTGATAGTCAGTTGTTCACAGGAATATGCCACAAGAAATATTATAGATAGTAGTTTTCTATTCTTCATATCCGAAATCTTTGTTAATAAAATGTACAGAAAATTATACGCTTGTTGTAGTCAACCAGAGAGTATACACAACAGAATGTTTGGTTATTCTTCCCCGCGGAAGCAGGGACGGTTATCCCAGGAGATGGTTGGTGACATAAGGAAGAATTTTAGAGAATGGGATGACAGTTATACGAAGAGTGAAATAGAGAAACACATTGGATATTTCTATTTTTAAACACTTATTTTCCTGAATTGCGTCATTTCCACTTACGCCCCATCCCTTTTCCTGAAAATCACCCACCTCTTCAAGGGCTGTAACGTCTTCCAATGCAAACTAGCAAACGGCATTTTCAGATATAGGAATAAATTAGATACAGGGAGAAAAACGCGAAGACGTACGAGAAACGTGTGCGTCCATCGGTGCCCCTTACAACTTACACCTTTAAAATGCCATGTACCAAACGCTCCTCAAATCTCAATTCATGTTTACCAGAACCTATTTTAATAATAGGCCCTTTGCACGGTCCGGTCACATGGTACAAAATCACACATGTTGGGACGCAAGTTGCACAGTGGGACTTCCAAAACAAAGGCAGGTCAAGGTGGACTTGTTTGAGTTGCTTTGTTTTGGAAGTCCCTCTGTGCCACATGCGTCCCAGCATGTGTGATTTTGTACCATATGACCGGATCGTGCAAAGGGCAAATTGATTTTTAAGGGAGGAAGTAAGTAATTTCTTTGACTTTAGGCATCCTACATTATGAATGATTGAACTGAGTTCAGACTCCGTCCACACTACGCCAGAGAAATTTTAAAACGCAACACCGGTCATTTTGGTTTCGTGTTTGAAGGAAACTCGGTCAGGGAACAGTCACATGATTCTCGTGGCGCCATCGTTTTCCGTTTTCAAAACGTTTTCCGTCCACACTAAAACGCAAAGCCGGCGTTTTCAAATTCGTCCGGTTTGAAGAGCGTTTTCGAAAAGCTCCGTTTCGTGACGGATTAGTGTGGACGGTAGGCCTAACCGTAGAAATAACATGAGCTACGTTTTCAAACATTTCTCCGGCGTAGTGTGGCTACCCAAAGTTTTATTGCAAGCTTTACTTCAATTGCAAGCTTCGTGCTTGATAATGTATTCATTTTCACATTTCTCTCGGGCTGTTTGACTATCGTTATTCCCAAGCGGTAAACTGTCCTTGAAGGATGTAAGGACAAAGCCAGTGATCTTGGTATATTAAGCGGAAGTATTTCTATTCCAGTCGAAGAGAGGGTGGTTGGAAGAACTCGACTTGACAGCATTATTTCTCCTCAGGAAGGAAGCATGTGGTGCTAAACATTGGTTAGAGTTTTCCATAGATGCTTATGAATTTGACATGTTAAGATTCTTTTGGGATATAAAGGGACAAATAAGTGATACCACTGATGCGTCGGATGAATATAAGCTCTTGTAACTCAAAAACGAGCTCGGTGACCCCCAGTTGTTATTATCGATTGTAATAAGCATGACAGGATCCAACTTTTTGCAAAGTTTAAAAAATTCTGTGAAGTGGGTTCAGAGCCACCTTAAAGTTTCGAAAATTTAAGGCGGTTCTGAAAAAAATTTCAAGCCGCACCCAAAAATAGGATCTTAGTACCTCTTAGGGGTTCTTTTCAAAATTTCCGACGAGTACCCCCGTCCTTTTATGTAGGAGTCCCCCCCCCGGGAAATTTAAGTGTTTGAAACATTACCGTACACGGTGCAGTGGTCGACAACCACGATATGTAGGTCGATCATTCTCCATAATAAATAATAAGTTGAAATTGAGAGAATGGAGGCCTTATAATACAACACCTACTCAGCGGAATTTACTAATGAATGCATCACTGAATCATTATTTTTATTCTCCACTAAAGTGATCATTCCCATAATCCCTCGCAACATGTTCAGTTTTTCCAACATCCGGTCATTAGTTCATGAGCTAACAATGAACATTTCTTGAAGACGACTAAGCAAGACCATCTTCAGTGGTTCTACAGCTTGTAAGTATATAATGACCTCAGATCTTATCTTATTCTGCTTTCAATTCGCCTTTCAGCCATCCGTATTTTCATAGTATCATATCAAATCTCGTATAAAGTTAGGTGTTACGTCAATTGGAGCATATCGAGATTCCCAAAATGCTAATTCGCAGTAAAGAGCTGCGCTGCCATGAGCTTATATAATCAGTGCCCTTAATTTAATACTTACTTGGATTTAAAAGGTCTAGATAGCAGCAGACATGTAAAAATTTTAAGGAAAACGACCAATTTTTTAAGTTTGCAAGACATGTTTCGACAGAGCTTCTGTCATCTTCAGTTGAATGAATGATTACAAAACAAGTTGAATAATAAGTAGGCAAAAATGCTAATTTTGCCTACTTATTATTCAACTTGCTTTGTAATCATTCATTCAACTGGAGATGACAGAAGCTCTGTCGAAACATGTCTTGCAAACTTAAAAAATTGGTCGTTTTCCTTAAAATCTTTACTTGGATTTATATCTAATGTGTTATGAAGGTTATAAAGGTTATCAGAAAACTGTGAGCCGGTAATTTAAGTTCTTGGGATAAAGTGCAATGCTTGTTTACTACGGGGGCTTTTGTTTCCTCATTAACATAAATGTTACTTCTGGCAGGCATGTTGTTTATCAGCAATTGCATACATTTATTAATTACGAAATAGATAACGTTTTTCGAGGTGAAGTTAAGGCCGAGGTTTTTCGGTTAAATAGCCCATTCGGCTTCGCCTCGTGGGCTATTGACCCCTTGAAGGCTACGGGTCTAATTGTTAATTAGTATAAACCATTAGCGTTGTATCGCGAATGCCGTTCTCCGGGGGCCGCTTCTTTGTGTTTTCGAGGTGTCTTTGAAGAGGATTTAGATTAAAGACGGTTTTGAACGACTGGTAGATTTATACTAAAACAATTAGATTATTCACTCTCGATTTCCATGCCTGATAATTGATACCATCACTCTTCAAAGACACTTCAAAACGAAAAGAAGAGGCCCCCAGCGCACACTGCTATACTACTCGCTATCTAGAACAGAATAGATAGTGAGTAGCGTAGCCAATCAGAGAACGGCATTCGTGATAGAACGCTAGTAGATTTATCTTAAAACCCGATTGAAACACGGAGAATAAGGGTATCACTTAAGCTAGGAATAACATTTTTGTTGCGTTCAGTGGTTTTTGAGCAAGGAGCTCGACAAACAATTTTCGGCAATTTTCCATCCTGGCCATGATGAAAATAAGCCTTTTTACAGCTTTCATTGATTGATTGATTATTTTGACATATGATCAGATAGTTTACTGGGCAAAGGTTGAGAGACCCAAAATACAGTGCACCGCTTTTACAGATACCCGCACTTAAATTACCTTTATGCAGTGGCTGAGTTGCAAGATTTACCACAAGGCACTGCAAGTGTTTTGCGTTTGAATTATGTCCTTTTGCCCCTTATTGCTTGAACTGAATTTTGCATGCTTTTTTCAGGGAAGAAAAGGACTAAGAAACATGAAGCAGAATGAACAAAATTGTCGGACCTCAGTAATTCCACATCCTAATGACTCAGCCAACTGGATTTCCTGTCTAACGTTACATTGGATGAACACTGTTCTAAGACAAGGCAGCCAAAGGCCCCTGGAAAAGGAAGATATTTTTACTGTTCGCAAGCAAGACAGCATGGAGCATCTTGTGAATAAGTTGGAAAAGTTATGGCAACAAGAAATTACCAGAACTCGATTAGCAGGTTCTCAACCTCGCCTGTGGAGAGCATTTTGCCGGATGTTTTCATGGAAGCAGTACACATGCATGTTTATCTTGAAATCGCTTCGCGCTCTGTCTGTCGTCTTTCTGCCTCTACTACTCTGGTTCTTCCTCTCGGATCTCGAAAATGAATCGCAACGGAAGTATTCTGTTTCTTCCTTCGTGTTGGTTGCTGGAATGATATTGGCGGCATTCATCAAAGGACTGTCTAAAAATCATTTCAGTGCATTGGCAGAAATCTGGGGTACACAACTGAAAGTGGCAAGCATTGGCCTCGTGTACAAAAAAGTAAGTGCTAATTGACGGTTATAGCACTGGATTACACTTATTACTGATTGACTCGGTGGGGGGGGTCTGGGGGGCTTGGTGCTTGCTTTGTAGAGCAGTATCCATAACTTTATTGAGTGGTTTCTATATAAAGTTCCTTTGAATAGAAAGATTTGTCTTTAAGTGTTGACAGAATCAATTTTAAAACCTTTTGCCTTAAATCCGTTATCTTGTATTTCCAACTTAGGTTGGAGACAGATTAACCTGAAAATCAATTTGACCTGTTATATTCCATCGCCATCGGTCTCAGCTCAATATGTTCCTTAAGGACGGTGCCTACTAAATACAAAGGTTTTTGCGCCAGGTTAGGACCACGCGGAGAAAGTAGATCTCTACAAGGGCTATCGGAGTCCACAAAGAAAAATTGGGGTAGCCACGCATTTCTTCGAGATAATTAGCCTTGAATCTCAACAAAAAATGCTGACATCAGCATTTTTCTGAAAAAAAAGGAGGAAAGGATATTTCTTCACAGTTTTCCTTAAAATTCGCCTCTAAATACAGAAAAGCAAACACATTTATAAAGATCTTAAAACTGCATGGTAAATGATACTATAAAAACCATTTTTGGTATGTTTTTAATAACAAAATCGTTGCAACAGCGCTTTTAGCGCCTCTGACAGCCTTTCACTGGTTCAGCTAAAATACAGCCTAAATACCTTTTGCTCACCTCCAGAAACTAGTCACGTATTGAATAGGCTTGGCACTTCCATTTGATATCATAAAATGTAGGGGTAACTACGCGTTTTTTAAAGTTATTGATCTTTTTTGAAAACTTTTACGGTGCCCGTTACAATTTTTTTTTTCTGTCACCTCCCCAGTAAGTAAAGCATTTGCGTTTCTCGCACTTGTTTTGCGCACGCACTACGCCATCTGCAGGTACATGTTTACAGTTGGATTTCAGTATAATTTTCGACAGATAACAGCTAGTTTTTCAGCCAGAAGACGTTGACAGTTAGTGGTTATCGATATGCTGCTATTCTGGTGTTCCTGGTTTAAGTACAGGTTCATTAACTTGAGTTGGTTACAGTAGAACAATTTTGCTTTCATTTTAGTCGTGTGCTTGGTAGCGTAGTTAATTGCGTCATTAGAGAGTTTAAGCATGACGTTTACGGCAGTGCAGACGGCAATCGGCAAAGATAACCTCTGATTTTTTTATTCTTTTCTTCTAATCGTTAAATAAATCACACAAAAATAGGAAAACGTCTCTTACTATTACCGCAAATACAAATATTTTCACTCCACTGTACAAACAGCTGAAGACAGACGGCATTTTTGACGTTTGCCGTTTGCCGTTTGCCGTAAACGTCATGCTTAACTTCATTAATGTCAACCCCAGCGCGCACGTGGCGCTTAAACTATACCTTTCGTGATGCGCAGAACGTGTGCGCACGAACAAAAGTAGTCACCGTCCTTAATTTACTTGTACAACCAGGACTCCTGATATAACTTGATAACAGGCTGTTGCTATCTATGCAGATTCTCAGAGAACTTAATCGCAGTGATATTCAGAAGATACTCACGGGAAAGACCATCAACCTTGTGTCAAACGACGCACAGAAGTTGGAAAAGGTTCTGTGGGCGATATTCCTATTTCTCTTTGCCCCTTTGGAGGTTTTGGCTTCGTGTATTATTCTTTGGCTCCTTATTGGATGGCGTGCCCTTGCTGGAGTGGCCTTTTATGTAATAGCTATCGTTTACATCATCGTCGCGTCACATCAGATTAAACATCTACGAGTTAAAAGTGCAGCAGCCACAGACAAGAGACTAGAAGTCATGAACGAGATTCTATCTGGTATTCGAGCTGTTAAAATCTACGCATGGGAGATGAACTTTACAGAAGCGATCAAGCAGTTACGGAGGTATGATCCAGAGTAACGTATTGATTGACTTAGACAAAGCTTTGCCTTAAAGTGCACCTAACCCCGAACGTTTTTTCGTTGAAACAAATCTCTTTGCTGTTCAAAATACCTCTGCGAAAAAATATCGATGTTGTTAAATCCTTGTTTCCTGTGCCCCAAGGAAATGTCGAAAATAGCACCAAAAACGCCGCCAATTTGTTCCAAGGCCGAGTTTCACTGAGAATGGGTCCATGGGCTATTGTCACTATAAAATGTTTAAGCAAGCAACCGGAACGATGATCCTGCTGGTATACGTTGGATCAATAGTGATCTAATCGGCTTTACATATAAAATGAAGGATACAAAAGCAAAAACCGACACAACGTAGAATGATTTTTTGAAGGTGTACTATATTTCGGCTGACCAAACCAGCCTTCTTCAGGTACAATGAAAATTTTACATTGGGACGTGTTTTTATGTAGCCGATATTTACGTAATACCGGAAATACGTAAAAGTAATTGACAGTGTAAATTAAGGATAACATACGGTAAAATAAAATAACGTGATAAAAGAACATAATAAAAGAAAACAAATGGAAACAATTAATATGTTTCTTCGCGGATGTTCAGACCATCAGGATCAATTGTTCTGCCTTTTTGAATTAAAAAAGCTTCCCTGGCCTTACGGATAGAGTCTCGGTTCGAAAAGATTTTTTCGATGGGGATTAATTGCATGTCGTTAGCAGTGTGGTTAGGAGAGGACAGCAAATGTTCGGCCCTACCTCCCGTCCTCTATAGGTAATGAACCCTGGCGCCCGTCCGAGTTCAACCCCTGTACTGTGCACGAAGAAAATAGATTTCAGGAACTGGCTGATTTTCTTCAGAATGGTGCAATACACATTCGAAAAGTGTAGAGAAACGTCTTGCAAAAGCGCTAACAGCTGTTGCAGTAATAAATTGAAATATTTGCAAGAAAGATATACTGTGCAATTCACTGGCGATGATACGTCAATGGCACAGCAAAGACGATGGGTCGAACTAAAACAAGCGAAGTGACTCTGTGAGAACCATTGGGGAGCTCACACTGGGATTTGTTCAGTAGGCTTCCAAATGCTTTCTTCCAATCCCCGAGTATTTATAACATAGCCAAGAAAATTGTGTGATCGATCAGAAACGTCACGACTGGTATGGGAAATAAAAGTCGCGGCTGTACGAAACTAACATTGATTTCTCTTTCGATTCAGTTCAAAGTCAAAGTTTAATTTTTCGGAATCACGTAAGAACTACGTTAGACTCACACAGTTTTTCTAAGGGTTTGGAAACCCACAGCGTGACAAACATTCGGTGAAATATAACCATGTAACATGAAATGCGGACCGGTTAGGGAACGTCGTTATCTCTTAGAAAACCAAGTTGCGGCTTAAAACGTGTGACAATAGGAAGGCGGTAATTTTCGCGCGGCTTCAAAAATACAGGTCCAATTTTCAATCGATGGAAGCCATTTTTTCTGGTTAAACTCTTTAGACTCTTTTTATAATCACATTCAAAGCATCGGCCAATTCCTAATATGAGTAATAAAAAGCTCAGTTTATATCCTTTGAGTTGATGGACCAAACGTTAACTGAGAAGTCGTATCTACGAAAGGATCAAACTTTAGAACAATGAATCGTTCAAAGAAAAACGCCACAAGAGTACACCTACGCACGGGGGCCATTAAGTCCGAAAACTGCGACAGTTATGTTGCTCTTATGATAAACGTGAAGCATTGAAAAGAGTAGGAGACAAACTGGATGTACGGAATAAGCACAACTTACGAAAAACATTCCTGCCTAAGGTCAAACGTTGGCGGGCTAAAGCATGCGTGGCGCTTGTGTAGGTGATGAAATTATCCTCCAACTGATCAGGTTATGCAAATCAGCCGTCGGTCGATCATCTTTTAACTTTCATTCATGGATTTCAATTGAATTCTAGTAGTGACTCCGCTGTATTGCAGGCGCATATATAGTTTGACGTCGCCAGGACAACGTGTTGCGAGAGTGCGAGTGATCGGGGGAGGTCGAGAAAGGGTTCATGGCATCATGTGACTGGAAGTTCAAATAACTCAGATTAATTGTGTGTTAAATGTCCGTTTCATTTGTTGGTATGGAAAAAGCAAATTTCGTGAACTTTGAAAATTCAGAGAAAGTCAATGAAAATAGCTACAACGATATTTTTTCGCAGTGGTGATGAGGAAAATAAGGTGATTTAGACAAGCGAAATACAATTTTGAAGGTTACTGGCACTTTATACATAGTCCTATAGATATTTTTTTTACCTGTTCAATTTACGAGTTTGCTCATAGAGCACTTTGAATAATTTTGTCGGTAGCATGTGCCGTAGGCTACTGGCTTTTTTTCTTTTCCCCTGTCGCGATTCATTACATGTCATTGTATGTTCAGCTAAATTGTCAGTTAAAATGGGATTTGCTTTTCTGATAGCCTGCGAGCAGGTTCACCTTTGAGTCACGCGCGCTAGTACTGAAGAGCAAAGCGATCCGGCGGCAAGGAGTCTGATGAAGAGGTGCCAAGTTTCTCCGTCTCACGGCTTCGCCGCTCGATTTCGCACTCGCGGCTACTCTCCGCGCGCGCTTGTACTTCAACGTGAGCCTGCTCGCAGGCTACTTTTCTGATATCTACAATCCTTGGGGTACTCAAGACAGATATTTTTACGTTACTACACGGGTGCGCGTTTCTAATACTGTGTTATCCTTTTCTATTTAACAAAAAACAGGAAAGAGATGTGGTTCATCAGATTACGTGGACTTATTATATGCAGCCTATATTCCCTTGGTTACACTAGTGCACCACTCGCTGGCTTCATATCTATTGCTATCTTGATCACAACTGGCGAACACGTTACTGCTTTTAAAACGTTTACAATCTTATCCAGCATAAACGTTATAAATTTTTGCATTTGTGTCCAGATGGCATGCACTTTGCACTTCGTTGCTGAAGGTTATATTGCTGTCAGGCGCATCGAGCAATTCATGTCCAGGGAATATGGTATATCATCTGCTCAGCTCGGCAGAGGAGTTACATTTGGTAAACAACGAGGTCCTAATGG
Source organism: Orbicella faveolata (assembly GCF_042242905.1). Taxonomy (NCBI): domain Eukaryota; kingdom Metazoa; phylum Cnidaria; class Anthozoa; order Scleractinia; family Merulinidae; genus Orbicella; species Orbicella faveolata. The sequence goes on from NW_028301564.1 coordinate 17,398,871, forward strand.
CTGCGTTAGTGTCAACTTAAAGGCAAGTCGATATGGAACAGGAATTGTCAGACTAGAAAGCTTTAAAGTCGGAGATCCTAATCTGCTTTACGTTTTGAGAAAAAGGAATTTGTCTGATACAGATAATAATGATCTATCTCTAGTGTGTGTTTCGGCTTCTTGGGATAGGCACGAAGACAGGAAAGCTTTAAGAGACATTTCATTTTCTGTGAGCAGAGGACAAATGCTTGCCGTAACTGGACCAGTGGGAAGTGGAAAGTCGTCTCTCTTGATGGCTATTCTTGGAGAGTTGCCTACTTTAAATGGAAGTGTATCAGTTAATGGAAGAATTGCGTATCTTTCTCAAATGCCCTGGGTCTTCTCAGGTACTATACGAGACAACATCTTGTTTGGAAGATCTTTTGAAGCGAGACGCTATCAAGAAATTGTAGAGGTTTGCTGCATGCAGGCAGACCTACACAACTTCCCACAAGGGGATTTAACAGAGATAGGACACCGTGGCGTTAGTTTGAGTGGAGGTCAGCGGGCTCGTGTAAGTTTAGCACGCGCGCTATACTCGGACGCCGACGTCTACTTGTTGGATGACCCTCTCAGTGCCGTGGATGCCAAAGTTGGAAAGCATCTCTTTGATCGCTGCATTTGTGGATTTCTTTCAGGTCGAACCCGTGTTTTCGTTACGCACCAACTGGACTATTTAGCTCATTTAGATAGCATCATTGTGCTGAGGGAAGGAGCTCAAGTAAACGAAAGAGTTTGTCTTCATGAATTCGAAAAGTCGAGATCTTTTAAATTTTCTGACGTCGACAGTGTCGCTTCAGGAGTCGAATTCGTAGCACAACCTCATCATTATCAGGATCAATCCCACGGTAACGGGATTGAGGACTTGAAGGAAGAGGAAGAAGATAGAAGTACTGGTTCCATTACTTGGAAGCTCTACTGGAACTTCTTCCGGACATCTCTGGCAGCTCCTGTAGTCTTTTGTCTTTTCCTCTTTGTTCTTGGCGTAAATGGTAAGAAGATTTCTAGATATTTTACAAACTCTTTCGCGGGACGTAGCTAGTATGGTTAAATCATTTGGTTATGTGGAAATAGGTTCAAACGTTACTATTACCGAGTCTAGGATCAGTAACTCGCGTGACCGTCGGACGATCGACAGGGTTTTGATGGACCATGTTAAATGCCGCTATTCCTTTTTTTTTTTCTGACTCCAGGAGTTCCCGAAACAATTGTCTAAAAACAATATTAACGACATCAAAGAAGGGATGAAAACTTCCTGGTTGTTATGATTTATGTAGGTCTAAAATAATAGTCAACTGTATAGCTGATGATTAATTTCAATTTCTTTACTATGCTTCTAACCAGTTGCGTCATTAACGGGAATTAGCCTCGAGAAGTGCAAATTGCGCTGTATACACCAAATTAAATTTGAAAGGGAACAAAACATTCTTGTGTTGTCTTGTGTTTCTTAGGGTTACTTGCTGCCTCTCACTGGTGGGTGTCTCAAGTGTCGGAGATGGATCGCGAAGAGCAACAATCATTTAGGACATTAGGCATTTACGGCTGTTTCGTTGGATCAAATTTCCTGGCCAACTTAACTGCCTCGTTTCTATTTTATTCAACACTTCTTAAAGCCTCTGAAATACTGCACAACAAAATGGTATGGTCTGTCATTAAGGCACCTGTGCTCTATTTTGACAAAACTCCTGTTGGACGTATTTTAAATCGCTTTTCCAAAGACATTGGCAATATGGACGATGTCCTGCCTCCTGAGTTCTTGCTTGCAGTGGAAGTTTGTTTATTTTCAATAAGCATAGTCCTACTTCCTGTCGCAGCAAACTTTTGGCTTATTTTCGTTGCTATTCCTCTTGTTTTAACTGCGCTTTATTATGGCCGATATTATCTGAAGTCTTCCAGGGAGATTAAGAGGCTGGAAGCCATTACATGCAGCCCAGTTTACTCACACATTTCAGAGACAGTTGCGGGACTCGAAACAATTCGTTCATCACAAATGGAGCAAAGTTTTTTGAAGAGGCTCTTCAAGTAAGTGCAGTTTTCAGAATAATCCCAGTCCTACCTTGATTCCTTTACATATCTCATGGCAATAAATCAGTCTGGTGTCCTAGATATTCAAAGGCACAGGGTGGTAAAGAGGGTCTGGAAGAGGGGTCTGGAATCTCAGTTATCGGTTAGATTTTCAGCGACTTGTTAGGTATCAGTGAATATTTCACTCCAGTTCTCAGCTATCAGTAAATTTTGACGATGTTAGATCTCGGGTATCATTATAAAAACGCGTCATTTCTCAGTCAACTGAGAATTAAAATTACAACCAATTCTCAGCGATGAGTCAGGCCTTGAAGCTCCTGGCTATCAGTTATACTCTATCCAAACGCTCTGGTTATTTATTTAAAGGAGACACTAATGAAAAACTACGAAGTGATAGAAAAATGAATTAAAATCCTTACAGCACGCGATGTCGACTGGCGAATAAATGATCTGCCTATCCACAGAAAGCAGGCCTTTTTCTAGATTTTGACCACTATCAATTTTTTTTGTATCAACTGATTTACTTCTAGATACCAGGATGAGAACACTTCAGCATTAATCATGGTAATTACAAGCACTCAGTGGCTTAGTCTTCGCATGACTCTTGTCTGCAGTCTTATGATAGCTGCTGCAGCTTTCGGGGCGGTCTTTGCTTCCCAAAGCCCAGGTAAGATTACATCAAAGTGTCATGGGTAAGAAGTTAGAACGAAAGTAAAAACTGTGTTCGTTTCTTCCATTGTTCTCGATATACATTGTATTTCTGAAGTCCAGTTCGCGATCATAGCAAGAGGGAATAAGTTTTCTTTAATGTGAATATCAGTAATATCTTTATTTCCAGCTGATACAGTGGTTCAATTTTGGGCGTATATAACTCGATTTATAAAATAACTGAGCTACTGCCGGTGAATTATTTTATAAGAGCAATAGGACACTTTTTCTGTGCTTACGTAGCCTCATCTAAACACTCGAGGGGTTGGGAGAATTCTCGAAAGTTATGCAAACCCTTGACTACGTCTCGGGTTTGCATGACTGTTTCGAATTCTCTCAACCCTCCTCGTGTTTAGATGAGGCTATGTGAACACGGGAAAAGTGTTCTATTGCTTAAATACAGAACTTTCTCCCATTTATGTTTTCAAGTCACTATTACCCTCTCTTTGTAAGAATATTGTTTTCCGGCCCACGGTCAATAATGCCCATTTTAGGCTGAAAATATTCTGGTAAATATTCTTAGATTATGGGGTATGACATTTCCATTTTAGAATGTATTGGGTTATACATTACAAGTGTTGTTTAGTCCTGTATCGTGTTAAATTGTACGAGTGCTCCATCGCTTTTCGTAGCAGCCAGTCTGGTCAAGATGTCGCGTCAGACGACTCTTGGACGTTATGGCTTTAAGATAATAAAAAACAGTTTTCTAGAGATACCGTGAAGATATCTTATAAAAAAAGGTATATTGCAGCAACCATGCACGTCACATAAACGGAGAGAGCGGATGACAGACAAACAAACAAACAAACAAGCGTGATGACAGAGCCAGACTTAGGGACGGACAAAGACAGACAGAGAAAAAAAGAAACAGATGGAAACTGACGGGCTAAAAACTGACAAACCAAAATCTTTCAGACCAACTAACCGACAAACCAACAGAACTGATAACAGATCACCTGTGAGATGAACAGACTGACATTAAGGCTGAAGGTCTGCTAGACTGACAACCATCAAAAAAGCAGATTGAGACACTGACAAACCAATAGCCTTACCGATCAAGAGATTGGCAACTATCAGACTATAAGACCATTACATCGTCAAACTGTCAGACCGTTGGACTACCAGTTGACTGATCGACGGACCAAAAGACTGAAAACAGACCGAGAAGCTGACTCACTGCAGACTGACAGACAGTAAGACGGAGAAGCAGACAGACAGGCCGAAAGAAAGTAAGGTCGATAGAGTTAACCACACCAAAAAAAAAAAAGACAAAAAAGAGACAGAGAGATCTAGGCAGACCAACAAACTTACAAATTTTCACATTGATGGTCCACAACGATTGACAGACCATCAAACCTACAGAAAGACTGATAGACTGAGAAGCTATCAGGCGGACGGATTGAGATGCTTTAACACCGCACGCTGTCAGACTGTCAGATCGACAGACCAAACCACGGAAGTCTGCAGATCAACAGACCAAACGTACGATGGTCTAGCAGACCCATAGACCGTTAGCCTGATAAACCCCACAACCATCATATACGATTGTTTGATAGATACAAAGCAATAGACTTTCAGAATCACTGGCAGACCGACAGGCAGTGAAACAGACAGAAAGACATAAAGACAAAGAGGCATTAATTTGACAGCAGTGTATAGTAGTAAATGGTAAGACACCATAGTATACAAAGATATCAATATTCTGTCTAATTGATCACTCGAATTCTACTAATCTTTGTATTACTATTTTCACCGGACAACCTCCTCTCAGCCCTAGCTGGTATGTCCCTTGCTTTCTTGCTGGAATCGTTAGATGAAGTTCAGTATGGTATCAGAGCAAGTTCTGAAGTTGAAAATCTCATGACGTCAGTAGAAAGAGTAATTTCGTACACTGCTTTGGAAGCAGAGCCCGGATACAGCACACAGAACTATCCGCCTGAGTCATGGCCACAGAGTGGAAGCATAGTCATCAGAGATTTGTCCTTAAAGTACATCGAAGGCGGTCCTTGTGTGCTGAGGGATGTCAACCTATCAGTTACCGACAAGGAAAAGATAGGTGTGGCAGGCCGAACAGGAGCTGGCAAGTCATCCATTGTCGCAGCACTTTTGCGCATGCCAGAACCAGAAGGGCAGGTAAACGTCGTATAGATTTAAAATAACGTGTTAGCCATTTTTCCCTATGCGCCACCCTGGCGCCAGGGGACAGGTGAAGTTATCCATTTTTATGGTACAATAACGACGTTGCAACATTGTGTTATTTAATCTGCTGTTGCTGACACGGGAAAACAACACTCTGAGTGGTATGGCCTTCTTCTGGCGTTTATTTTAAGTTAAAAGTTTAATCGATTTGCAAACTTTATTCCCAAGGCTGCAGTTTTATGAGTCTGTCGATCAAACAACTGAATGTACTACTGCGTTTGTTTTGCGCAGGTGTTTATTGACGGTGTCGACATTAGAAGCCTTAATCTTCAATGGGCTCGACGTTCCATGGCCGTGATTGCCCAAGACCCGGTACTCTTTGGAGGAAGCTTGAGAAGAAACATGGACCCATTCTCAAGGTACACAGATCTGGAGCTTTGGTCTGCCCTTGAAGGAGTGCAGTTAAAGGAAAAGGTGGAGAAACTTCCTGGACAACTAAATTACCAACTTAAAGAGGCAGGATCTAACTTCAGTGTTGGTGAGAGGCAGTTAGTGTGTTTGGCTCGTGCTCTGGTCCAGAAAAGCAAGGTAATCATCATGGATGAAGCCACCGCCAATGTGGATTTCAAGACTGATCGTCTGATCCAGGATGTGATTCGTGACAAGTTTAAGGATTCCACAGTACTAACCATTGCTCATCGACTGAACACGATCATGGACTATGATAAGGTACTGGTGCTTCATGGTGGACGAGTGGTGGAGTTTGACAAACCTGAGGTGTTGATAAGAGACGGTGGATTGTTTGCTGAACTGGTGAAACATGCCAATCAAACCAGAAAGGAAGCTCACTGATTCAGGAGGTCAGTCTGGGAGCCTTTAACTCTCATTTTTATTGCTACAAACTTTTCAATTAGACTGGATTTTGAGCTCATGTACGCAGCTGCTAGACAATGTGTTTTCTACAAACTTGGCAATAATAGAGTATACCAGGATGGGCTTAATTGAAGAATGCACCGAAACTCTGCTTGCTACCCGGTGGCATAGCCGTCAAATATTGGGTACACAGTCAGAACGTATTCGAGTAGCGAACCATTTTTGACGGAGAGAGAAATTTTGCAGTGAGTGGCTAAGCGTCTACGCATGCATTGTAAGATGGACATCCACGTCTTACCTGACGTCCGAGATCTACATGCAGTAGCAAGGCCAGTTCTTAGTGCTATAAGTATTCTTGGAATGTTAAGAGTTTTAACTCTTAAAATTAAAATCTATCCTCTAGTTCATCACTCAGTGTGCTACAAAACTGAAATTTTCACATTCGAGATTTTTCCTTTCAGCGCGCTCTGTATCGACGACAAAAAATTCGACGCCATTAGAAGACATTTGTTATGAAAGAAAGTAGTGTACCATGTGCACGTACAGGAATGATTTTTAGTAAGAGCACGTAAACCTATTTCGCGATATATTCAAAAATAGTTTGTACAGTTTTTAAAGCTATTAATAACGATCATGTTCCTAAAATCATAAAAAATTATAGAGTTTGGAAATACTAAATACGATCTGAGGGGAACTGACATTCTAAAACTGACTTAGGTCATCAATTCAACCCACAGGCTAAAATCGTGGCGTTTCCTGGCGCCAAAGCTGTGCAACCTGCTACCAGATTCACACCGAACTATTACAACTTTGAAGGCCTCCAAAAACAGTATCAAGAAAATTTACCTTTTGTGTCTTTTATTACTTATTGTTATCTTATTGATTGTACGTACGATTATAGTTTTTAATTTTAAGCATAACGTGTAATTATTTTACATTATATTTCATGATCCTGGCTTACTCAAACATTATGATATTCACTTTTAATTTTAATTTATGTGGAATACCTGCAAATTAGTCGGTGTGTCATTTTATCTTTCATGTAATGTCACACCTCGCATATAGCTAAGTGTAGAACACGATAAACTGCTATTTTATTTTATTGTATTGTACCGTATTTTTAATCTAGACAAAAACTTTGTTGTCACAAATTGAAATGCACCAACTTTATTACTGTGCCAGTAAAAACGGAAAGTGTTAGGACATACTTTAAACCAGTGTAATTTACTTCTGTAAAAATCCTCGCCTTAGCAATGTATTTTATTCTTCTATTCCTGAGCAGGCCCCGGTTAACTGTTCGAAGGCTGGATAACGCTATCCACCGGAAAACCTTCGGCTGATGCTACCAGAACCTTTATTCGAAGAAACTGAACGATAAGAAAAGCTCCACCTGTTTCCATCTTTCCATCACATTTCTCTCGGGCTGTTCGACTCTTGTTATTCCCAAGCGGCAAACTGCCCGTGAGGAATGTAAGGACAAAGCCAGTGATCTTGAATATATTAGGTTAAAGTATTCCTATTCCAGCCGAAAAGACGGTGGTTGGAAGAACTGGACTTGACAGCAGTATTTCTCCTCGGAAAGGAAGCATGTGGTGCTAAACATTGGTAAGGGTTTTCCATAGATGCTTATGAATTTGTCATGTTAAGATTCTTTTGGGATATAAATGGACAACAAAGTGATACCATTGATGCGTCGGATGAATATAGAATATTTAATTTCACCCTGCATGCAACATAAAATTCTACTGAATTCTTGTCTGGCCCCAGTTGTTCAAAAGGTGGATAACGCTATCCACCGGATATATCACAATCCAGTGGATAAGTGTTAACAAAACAAACCACGCTATGGATAGTGATTTATCCAGTGGATAGCGTTATCCACCTTTCGAACAACCTGGGCCAGGACAGGGTTAGCTTAAGCGGGCTTTAAAACCACCCGGCCCGCCCCCGGTTGGGTATCGTAAATCCTCGAATTAGCGTCCGGGGCGCTTATTTCAAATTTAGGAGAAGACGGGGGGCGCTTTTACGAGGGGGGCGCTTATTCGAGTGGGGTGCTCATTTAATTTTTCCAAATCGTGGCCTGACATGATCATTTTTTTTAATACGTCATCGCGCGTAAACACCAACATAAGCTGTTTATTGACATAAAAAGCTGATCCTAAAGTTTACATCGCGGCACCGTTAGTACTTAACGTGTTCAACGGGTTCACTAAACATGTTCACAAACTGAAATAATATACAAATTTAATACTACATGACGAAAGCTATACATCCTTTGTTGTCTCACTACTCGTCCACAAAACGGGGGGCGGGAGGGGAGGGGGCCGCTTATTCGAAGGGGGGGCGCTTATTTTAAATTTTGGCCGATAGGAGGGGCGCTTATTCGAAGGGGGCGCTTATTCGAGGAGGGGGCTAATTCGAAGATTTACGGTATTACATTATTGGGTATTTAAATGGTCTTGGTATTCGTTGCTCAAAAGGCAATCTTATTCCTATTCAAAAGAACAACTCATAATACAAATCTCCTTTGCCCAAAAACTCGAACGAAAGTTCAGTACCGTGTTGTAATGTTTAATTCATTTATTACACGAGGAAAAACAGTACGGAGTGATTCCCACCACCCCGTCTCCTCGACAACAGCAAAATATCACCATATGTCCTCAATAAGGACTGAAACCGACTGCCGGCAACAGAATGGGTCGGAGTGTAGGAACCTGAGGTGAAGTCTGAAATGAAATATCGTATTTCTCCATTGTAACCCTGGGGGACTTATTGAATGCTCGAGGTGTTAACTTAACACAGCGTTTTATCGAAAATCTACCTTTACGAAAAGCTCACGTTTTCGCTGTTGTCACGTGTCATCCCAATATATTTTCAAAGTACTACAATCTTATCTTTACTTATAATCCATCAAATATTTTAGCTCGCTCGCTCGCGATTGGTCTAAACGCGTTACGTGACTGAATATGCTCCAGCTAAAACAATTTTCAAAACTGCCCATGTTGCAAAAAAGATTTGAATGATAATAAATACAATAGCCTCCATGTGGGGGTGAAAATATGCTCGCATATTTGTCCTTGGACATTATCTGTTCCGCAAAGTTCACAGATAATGTCCGCGGACATACATCCGAGCATATTTTCGCGCCAAATGGAGGCTATTGTTTATATAATACTGAAAGCTCTTAGTGTTTGGCTTCTTTTAGGAATAAGGACAGTGTTGTCTAAGTTACTCATTGTTTTGCAATCTAACAAGGGTTTGCTTGAAACATTCCGTCATGGCCAAGTTCTAAATACAGTCAGTCACACCAGTGAATCTAGGCAGATTGAGGAAAAAGATTTCCACTTTAATTTCCTAACTGAAAAGTTGATGCTGTTTGACAGTTTTCACTATTAAAATTACTTTTCCCCCAAAAGCATATTTCGCAAGGCATCACTAAATTGTAAGCTTAGTCTTACCAAAACTAAATGACATACATGTATTCTTTATTTAATTTGCTTCTAACTATTTTTCCAGAAATATTGTAAATAAAACAGTACATGTGCCAGTTTCAAAACGACATAAATTATGCAAAATCTCCATTCGGACTCGTAGCAACAAATAATTCGGTTTTTACATGTAAATAATGTTGGAGAAATACCTAATTGACACATAAAGATACAAAACTAAGTAACAGGAGTTTAACTTTGTTGCGACAGACTTGAGTAGTTCACATGAAGAAATCTACGCTTAATTTACTAAGATTAAATATTTCCATGCAAAGTTAAGGACTCTGCAATCTAAATGAAACCGTCCACATTGTTTGCCATGTGTTTCCCTTGTCTTTTATGGTTGTGTCCCTGCTGTTATGGGTGTGTTTTGCCCGCGAGGCCATTCAACAAACGAAACGCGTCCACTTTTAGCGACGCCCACTTTAGCGACGCCCACTTGTGTGATAACAACCATCACCTTCACAGACGAAGTATATCAGAAAATAGTCGCCCTGATCTTCAGGTCACGTTACAGGGAAACAGACGCGCCTGTCCTCTGAATTTCAGGACTTTGCTCCACGTAAGTGATTCTACTCCTGAGTGAATCCGATGGTTCACGGCCTTTTGACTCTAACTGAGCCTTGTGGATTTCTGTCGGCCAGATCGTGTGCCGAGCCACCATCATCACAACCCTGTCGTGAGGCAACAAAATGACATATAAACCGTTATTAATTATCCCAAGACCGCAGTAAATAAAGAACAAACCTACTTTACCTTGGAAGAAGAGCCAACACTGCACTTATTGCGCAGACAGCCCAGAATTCCATAGTTGCCATGGTTACAAACGGTACGAAGTACATATCCCAAAGGAAACGTTCTAAGCCGCCGAGTACAAAGTACCACAAGAACGAGAGAACAATACTGCCCCATAAAATCACATGGTGGAGGATTGTCTGCAGCGCAATAACAACCAATGTTAACAAATTTAACAGTATTGCAGAAGGTTTCGAATTTGATAAACTTGCCTTTTATACAGTTTAGAGCATGTCAGCAATTCAGCCCCTGTCATATCGCTCAAAAACATTACTATATGAATTTTTTTTTCTAGCTCTGTCGTGTAGCTTGAGAGGGAAAACTCCAGAAAAATATATCAAACACGAAAGACCGTGTTTGACCACATCTCCAAACACCGAGAACTGAGAGAGTTGAAAATACGACGCGTCGCGGAGTATTTTTGATGAACTTTTTGACGAACTTTAATTTCGCAAGAGCATTAGTTGCGTACATAACTGCGACGATCTCTACCTGATCTCTACTGTCTTTCAATCTTTATCCCGCAGTTCAAACATATGACTGACATTTGAAACATTCTCTTGCATGAGTAATATTCTTGCTTACCCACTGTGCTGTTATAAGTGCCAAGTACAAATTAGCAACAATCACTGAACTCTGATGTAGCGTCACTCCAACCATTCTCAAGCCGGCTGTGCTTCCATTGTACACCTGGAACGAAATACGAGACGAACAAATAACTGATGACATTCATTCAACTATAAGTTTTTACAATACATACTTTCGGGAGATAAGCTTCAAAAGAAATTCATACCCGCTACATCGGCAGATAACCAAAGGTTAAACTTGACGTTAACCGGGAAAAAACAGGATAATGTGTGTTTTTGCACCTTGAACAACTATTGTAATGAGTTTCTTCGGTTCATAAGTAGTTTTGCAATACTGAAAAAAACAAAACTGACAGTTTTTTGCATGCCGAAAATAAAGACATAACGGGCTGGTTCGAACATAATTTAACTAGCCTTTTCACAATACTTACCAGGTAAGCAGCAAAAAATATCACTACACTTTCATACAAAGCATCTAAAATGGTGAGCCAAAAGAGCTTTCTTGTGTATAGCTATGAATAAAAAGATAGCATATCAAAACTTACAGATCTTCAATTCTATTAACTTGTGAGTGATTAGCGTGAATTTCAGACGTGTCCTTGAGTCGCACTCTGCCAAAAAGACGCCGTGTGGAACTTCACGGCTTGAAATTTCGGTTAGTGATACTAAGTAAAAAAAAAAAACAGCTCCTAAAACTGATTGATAAACTTCAGAATCTACTTATCTCTGAGTGACGTTGAAAAGACATTGTTGGCATAAAATTGCCGTCTGACCGATGGGAAACATTGCCTTGCTCGAGGAGTGGAACACCAAGTTCGTGCTCCTATTGTGACTCTTAAGGGTGCCATAACTTTCAGCGTTTCAATATTTTCATTAGTTCGTACAACCAACCCAATATTTTAGAGACAAGTCATAGGAGAACTATGAACTAATTTCCTCGAACTCATTAATTCTTCATCAAGTTAAAACAAAGAAAATCACAACCGTGAAGGAGCTTTGGATACCCGGTCTTAATTAGCACAGATTTTGAAGGTTTTACTTCTTCGTTTACTCCTTAGTTTTTGTTTCGATTGAGAAGATAGATCAAACACTCGAGACTGTGTTTCATCGACTATCCAAACACCTCGAATTTCGTCGAAAATACTCCGCTCCGCGTCGTATTCTCAACTCTCTTCTCGGTATTTGGATATCCCGATGAAACACTGTCTCTCGTGTTTGATATATTACGTAACATGAATGCAACATATTGACGAGGCTTTTGTGCTGTACCTCGCTGTTTTGTCCCGATTTGTAAAGAGCCGGCTTTCTGCTCAGTATATGATCAGGAACATCTTTATCCAGTATTCCACAAATGACGGGCGGGACCGCGGTAAAAGCAAGATTAAAGAGAATCAGCGACATATCATCAATGGCATTTGAACCAGAGAAACCATTGTACAGTTGAAACCAGAACAGAACTAATACAAACATCTGAAAGGTTAAGAAGAGAAAAACAAGTAAGTGAGGCTGTATTACCATCTGAAGATGTTAGGAGGTGCGGTGGCTTCATGGTTAGTGTGCTCGTCTCCGGATCGAGCGGTCCGGGTTCGAGCCCTGGCCTGGGACACTGTGTTGTGTTCTTGGGCAAGACACTTTGCTCTCACAGTGCCTCTCTCCACCCAAGTGTTTAAATGGGTACCGGTGAACTTAATGCTGGGGGTAACCCTGCAATGGACTAGCAACCCATCCAGAGGGGAGTAGAAATACTCCTAGTCGCTTCATGCTACAGAAACCGGGATAAGCTTCGGCCTGATGGGCCACATGGCCCATATGCAGACTTTACCTTTTACCTTTATTAAGGGAAGTTAAAGAGTTCAGCTGAAACGAGCTTGGAAATAAAATTGAGATTTTCAATAGCAAAATATTCGACTTTGTAAAACCAGTTTGTGAGCAACAGAGTCGCATAAAATATCCTGATCTTGCGTTACACTTCTTTCAAAAAAGCTTCAATAAAGCGGAAAACAAATTTGGTTGAACACCTTTTTTTCGCTTTTCCATACCGAGCAATATTAAAAGCCGTCAAACTGTGCGGGTAACTGCTAACGCAATTTTCAGGAACTTACAGCATTCTTGAAGAAGAAATACAGGAACATCTTGCAGATGCGATCATAACACCAATGTCCATGGACCAATAGGAGACGAGAGAGGGATTTAAACCGCCCAATGGCGAAGTCGCTGGCCATGACAGCCTGCATGCCTTCCTGTCCCGAGATACCAATGCCTACATCGGCCATTTGGATCATGCTTACGTCATTAGCGCCGTCACCAATGGCTAACGTCATCGTTTTCAGCCCATTTCTGACAAGTTGAACGACTCCAGACTAAGGAAATTCGTTTAAATGGGGTTAGTTACGTAAAGCAAGAATTCTTTGCCACTATGATAACAAAATTCAACTCCTGCAGTAAATAGGGATCGCCGATATCTTTAGAGGTCGTTTTTCAGACTGACAAGTAGCTTTTCAGTAAATATGGCAGGAGAGGTCAGGAATAAAGAACTACCTCGCTATGGCTCGGCAACACTGAATATTTTGCAGAGTCCACCACTTGTTAAAGATTCCATTAACTACAATTATTTCCCCTTGGTTAATCCATTTTACAACACTCTTTCCTTGCGTCACTAAATTCTCACAAGATTACAGATTCAAACCCGCATGACTCGATTCTCGACAAGACTACAAGAGAAAATTACTCGAACCAGACACAACGCAACTAACCTTCTGCAGTGGCGTAGCTCTGCAACAAAGAACAGCTTGACAACGTTTCGCTAAATCCAAGAACTTGCGATTCAACGGTTCTTCTAACGCGTACATGAGTGTCCGTCCGTCAATCACTAGTCCGATTGATTGACCGTCAGTGGGTGGTGGATTTATGTGTCCTGACACTGTGTTGGAGGAACTGCCGCTGGCGATGCTAACTACTTCAGACTGGAAGTGTAACAGCCAAGATGTGATCTGGGCTTCGCATTCATTCTGCCGTGACAAAAGAGGATGTAAGGTGAGAGAGTGAATCACATAGGCCTTACTCACAAGGCAATCTCTCTAATGTTACGTCCAAGAACCACCACCCGTCTGGCCGATTGTCCCATAAAATCTCCCTCCAGTGTGCATTACGACTGCGTTCTCCTTTTTGTCGAACGCAGTTTCTACTGGTTTTGGAAATCCCACGAGTGTCTAGAAATAGCCAACCAGTGACGCGAATTCTGCTCATGTGGACAGGCCAAGCCGCTTTAATGGCATTTTCACCCTCTACGAAAATATCCACGCAACACACGGGGGAATATTTACGCTGGAGAACTGGAACTGGGTATCATGTCTAAACACAGCTTGAGAGGGGGTACCCTGGGAATAAGGCATATATGCTACCCTTCATCCTCTCTTGGCCGCAAAAAAAGAACATCGTGACATTTCATTCTGTTTTGAGTGGTGTCGATGGATAGACCACGTTACAAACAACAATCTGTATACACTGGAATCCTGTTTTTTTTCGAACCTCCAAGGGAAAATAAAATTGGTTTGAAAAGTCGGCGGTAAAATTACACTTTTGGATTAAGAGGAAGGAAACGAAATTTGGTTCGAGTTATCGAGACGTTAAAAAAATCAAGGATTCGAGAAATCACCGGCATTCCACCATATATCTACATTTAGTGTGTTTACCTTGGATTTTGCGTTCAGAATAACCATCTGCATAGTTTTGTCCAGCAATCTGGAAGCATATGCAATATTAATTGCTGTTTCCTACAAAAAAATATATATATGTAGTAAGTGAACTGAAGTAAAGATTAATTTGAAAGGCACTTATGATCGTTGCCAAAAGGAAAACTAAAAAAGTGATTATTCGCCATTCTGCAACCTATACTTATCTTCAGATCGAAGGGGGAATATTGAATTCAATGGTCCACAAACTCAAACAAACAAGCAAACTTCTATTTGATATTGATAGCGTGATTTTTTTTTTATGTGAACCACAAAGCCATACATCAATCAGAGATATCTCAGTGAGAGATATTTCTCCCAAATTATCGATGGAAATATATTTGTAGAAAAACCTTTAAATCCAGTTTTGACTTCTTAAGATGTGGCACTAAGTAATGTCACCAAAATGTTTTGTTATTGGTAGACATTACAGTAACTATATTTCCTTTGTTCAATCACCTGCTTGTCTCCTGTGAGGACCCATACTTTAAGGCCTCCCTCGCGTAATCTAGCAATTGTCTCAGGGACTCCATCTTGCAAGCGGTCCTCGATGCCAGTGGCGCCCAGGAGTTCCATTTTACACTCCAGTTTATGGGCCGATGCGTGAAGGAGCCTTTCTCGGTCGTGAAGCGCTGTTTCAGCTTGCCTGTGTTGTTCTAACCATTCTTGGTAATCACCAATTGATAAATCCTAAAGCAGTCGGAAATTAAGTTAGTGCTTAGTTCCAGGTATAACGTACAAGTTTATCAAATCTTTCACTCCCAAAACGTAGAATGTCGTTCTACCTGTTATCAATGTGGATAAAACCATAAGGTGTGACGAATGAAAGCTATTGAGCAGTTCTTTCATGTGGTACTGTTTGTTATGCTGTGCATGGTGGTTCTAACTTTTCATCCTGTGGATGAAACCCGAATGTGTAACCATTCAAATAAAAGCTACTGAGCAATACTTTCATGTGGTACTGTTTATTATGCTCTACATGGTGGTTCTAACTTTTCATCCTGTGGATGAAACCCGAATATGTAACCATTCAAATAAAAGCTACTGAGCAGTACTTTCATGTGGTACTGTTTGTTATGCTGTGCATGGTGGTTCTAACTTTTCATCCTGTGGATGAAACCCGAATGTGTAGCCATTCAAATAAAAGCTACTGAGCAATACTTTCATGTGGTACTGTTTATTATGCTCTACATGGTGGTTCTAACTTTTCATCCTGTGGATGAAACCCGAATATGTAACCATTCAAATAAAAGCTACTGAGCAATACTTTCATGTGGTACTGTTTATTATGCTCTACATGGTGGTTCTAACTTTTCATCCTGTGGATGAAACCCGAATATGTAACCATTCAAATAAAAGCTACTGAGCAGTACTTTCATGTGGTACTGTTTGTTATGCTGTGCATGGTGGTTCTAACTTTTCATCCTGTGGATGAAACCCGAATGTGTAACCATTCAAATAAAAGCTACTGAGCAATACTTTCATGTGGTACTGTTTATTATGCTCTACATGGTGGTTCTAACTTTTCATCCTGTGGATGAAACCCGAATATGTAACCATTCAAATAAAAGCTACTGAGCAGTACTTTCATGTGGTACTGTTTGTTATGCTGTGCATGGTGGTTCTAACTTTTCATCCTGTGGATGAAACCCGAATGTGTAACCATTCAAATAAAAGCTACTGAGCAATACTTTCATGTGGTACTGTTTATTATGCTCTACATGGTGGTTCTAACTTTTCATCCTGTGGATGAAACCCGAATATGTAACCATTCAAATAAAAGCTACTGAGCAGTACTTTCATGTGGTACTGTTTACTATGCTGTACATCGTGGTTCTTACTTTGAGTCTGTAGATTAAACCTTGGTGTGTGACCATTCAAATTAAAGCTATTGAGCAGTACTACAAACTGTTACCGTTGGGTTCTTCAACATCATGAATAATTAAATTTGCGATTTCTTCAACTTGCCTCCCTTTGAAGTGAAACTGTTTTGACCGTCACTTACCCTTCTCGCCATACACAGAGTTCTGAGTCCATCTCTGGCATAGAGATCCAAATGAGAAGCAGTTTCCTCCACTAAAGAGCCCCTGCTTTCACGCCTAGCAGCCCACGTTCCTTCACCAGCATCAACCTCATCTGCCATGAACTGTTGATTGGATCGCTCCAACTTTGGAAGCACAGCAGAATCAGCTCCCTTACAGTACAGTACAATACTACTATCATCCTCCCGGCGCACGACAATTGACATACGCTTACGTGAAGAGTCAAATGGCAGCACGTGAAGTAATTCATACGTCACTTCACCCTCGCCTGGTATATACAACGTCACTTTCTCGGGACTGCGCGAGAGAAGTTTATAACCGTACAACTGAGCAGCTTTCACGAGAGCTGCCTCATCGGGCGACTCCGCTTCGTAAATAAGCTCCTCGTTCGCCGTATTAAAGGCATCTGCTGGTTCTATTAAAGACGACGGGCTCTTGGGCCTTTTTGACAAATTCTCAAGAGAGGGTTTTACAGGGCTTGCTGACACACCCAAGTTTAAGTGTCCTGTGCTTGAATCACTTGTCCGTGTACGTACGGACCCGTAATCAGGGCTAAGGTGATTGTTCAGAGTTCCATACTCGCCTAAATCTAACGGGGCGAGGTTACTGTCCGGGCTATTGGGTAAATCAGTTTCATCTAACCTTGAATTTCTACTGTTTTGTGTGTCTGGAGGCTTTCTCGTTACAACCACAGTATTGCATATAGCTAGTAGTATAAAGAACTCTCTCAGATAAGAGCTCTGCGGTCCGCAGGGATAACCTGCTTTGCCGTTCGCCTCTATTGCTTGTGCAAGCTCTTTATCCCAGTAAATTTCATCACCCTATAAGGAAAGAACGAAGCGGGGTTAATAATTTTTACCGCTTATCTTATGATCACCTTAGCAAATAGATACCATTTTGCCGTGCGTCTGTTCAGTAATTGATCACAGGTCAAAATGTTGTAAAAACAAAAAAGTGGTACACAAGGCGATAGCCGCGTGTGTCACTGATGTTTCTTACCGCATTCTGACATCTTCTGTGAACTATTACTGAACAGACGCACAGCAACATGGAATCTGTTTGTTTTAAACAACAAAGAAACCAAAAAAGATGTCAATGATGTCATCTATAAGACCCAATCAAAATGCGAGAATAATTTGACCTTATAAAATGTGTTGGCTACCACAGAACTTTGGGCTTTGTTTATAATAAGCAGTGTAGGACCTGAAGCATGATCCCATCAACCACCATTAATAAGAGAAAAATAATCTGAATTTGGTCACGACTGACACCTGTTCTATGCTTTAAATTGGTTTAGTAACTACTATTTGCTGTTGAAGAGATAAGCTATTTCCCAAACTACGTCTTGCCTCTTTTTCAAAACGAGGCCTGCTGCAAAAACTTTTATGATTTATTGACTTGTATGAAATTTTAAATTAATCTTTGTATGAGCAAGACTTTGTACCAGGTTTCATTTCCAAACAGAGGCAAAATACAAGTATTTTAAGCCAAAAGGCTATTTCCATGTGGTCTATTCTTGGTGACAACTTCAGCTTTTATACACAAACTATTTTCATTAATAGCAAGGAAACAGGAGGGAGGGCACAATACTGTGGATCAGTTGCTTTAGCTGAAAGGTTAGAGCTTACAGGTTTGATTCTTATGCCTCTGATCCCCGGGCCCTACTATTTTGGCTATACAAGTATAAGCTTGTGTGTGTTATCACCTTAAGGTTCAGAGTCAACAAATACAAGGAAACAGCTCACTTTTATACTTTACTCACTTTTGACCCATCAGATATTTGATGGTACATTTGATCAGCAGCTGGTAATGATGGTCTGGCATCAACAGCATCTAATCCTTCATAAAACAAAATTTATATAACATCAATTGGAGAGGTGGAGGTAAGGTAAGTAAAGTCTGTATACGAGCCAACTGGCCCATCAAACCGGCACGTACCTTTAGTTTCTGTGGTAAGAAGCAACTAGGAGTATTTCTACTCCCCCTGGATTGGTTGCTAGTCAATCGCAGGGTCACCCCCAGCGTTAAATTCGCCGGTACCCATTTACACACCTGAGTGAAGTGAGGTATTGTGAGAGTAAAGTGTCTTGCCCAAGAAAATAACACAATGTCCCCAGGCGGGGCTCCAACTGGGACAACTTGATACAGAGTCAAGTGCACTAACCATGTGGCCACTGTCCCTCCACACAATTGAAGGGCACAATTTACAGTTCCGTGTTTTTATCAAAATGACCAAAGCAAATTCAGCAATCCTCTGCTGGCCAACTAATGTACAGTGTCTCACACACTATATTGTATTTGTGTGAATCCATCATTCTAACATTTGAATGCAACCAAAATCATGTCATTCAGTATGATGGTTTGTACTGCACTTAGTGACTAACACTCAAGCACTCTTTAGTGAAGTTAGACTTTTTCACCACTAATTCTCACTAACAAAACTTAACTGTGACAAATTGTCATTTGTCATCGATTCAGATGAAAGGGCTGGGTGCCCTGGGGTGATGCCCCCTTAATTTTTCAGCTAAGCTGACATAACATGCACATACATACCAAGTTTGTCCTTGTGAGAAAAGTTCCTTCCACCAATTGTACACCTCTTGAACACCATTTTGTTTTCAGTCAGAGTCCCTGTCTTGTCTGAGAACACATATTTGATTTGCCCTAAATCCTCATTGATGTTGAGTGCACGGCACAGCACGGGCTGATCCATGTCAACATAATACAGCTCCAGATCATTGGAGATAAAATACACTTGGAATAACTTGACAACTTCCATAGACACATAGAGAGAGATTGGTATAAGGACCTAAAGAAAAAGAAAAATATTATCACAAATTCTCAAATTTAATAGAGAAATCACAACCGTCAAGAAGGTTTGGATACCAGAGCTTAATTACATGTAGCATAAATTTTGACAATTTTACTTCTCTGTTTACTCCTTAGTTTTGTTTCAATTGAGAGGATATATCAAACACTCAAGAGAGTGTTTCATCAGCTATCCAAACACACTGAATTTCTTCAAAAATACTCCGCTGCATGTCATATTTTCTATTCTCTTCTTGGTGTTTGGATATCCTGATGAAACACTGTCTCTCGTGCTTGATATATTACATAACAGACAAAAAAAGCGAGCCCTGGAAAAAATACTCCATATTCAATCCAAACTTCTCATTCCACTGCTCAGTTTCTGCTGGAGGGTCAAACTGCAAGACAGTATGAAACCATGGCAACCACATCACCCTGGTAAAGCACATTTTATATGTATCTGAAACAAATGTTGGGAAGGCAAGGCAGGCATTTGGGATGTTGAGGCCAATATGGCAGTCTACAGCACTGACAACTAAGACCAAGTTGAGAGTCTTAAGATCAAATGTGAAGGCTGTGCTTCTGTATGGTTCTGACACTTGATGGCTGACCAGAGGATTGAAGCAGAAGTTGCAACTGTTCATTAATAAGAGCCTGAGGAACATCCTGCGGATTTGATGGCCTAGACGAATACGCAATGAGATCTGGAGACAAGCAGAGCAGCGATCGGTAGAGCAGGAGATATGACAAAGGGCTTGGGGTTGGATTGGCCACATGCTGAGAGACCAGACGGATGCATAGCCAAGAGGGCAATGGAGTGGAACCCACAGGGGAAGTGCAAGAGAGGCAGACCCCAGCACACCTGGAGGCACACAAGAATGGCAGAGCTGGAGGGGAGACAGCTCACATGGCAGGAAGTGAAGCACACTGCTCAAAATAGGGTTAGGTGGTGGGGACTAGTGGACGACCTATGTTCCATCGGGAACGAAGAGGATTGAGTGTTTTTTGAGAGAGAGAGAAACAAATGTTTCCTTGGGGCTCATGGCTGGAAACATTTTCAATATTAACGAATAAATTTATATAATTTGTCCATATACATCAACCTCCCAAGGATATTTACAGGTTAGGGTCAAATTTCATGACTGGTCTAAATTGAGTGACATCTTAACAGGTATATCACAATTACACTTAACAACTGCTCTTTTATAAGCATTCAGAATGCAGATATAATCAGTACGTACAATATTAACAATGGAAAGATCAACATAACTGGTTGTGACAAAAATAATTGGCCCTAATTACGAGGTGACCGTAAAACAGGGTTCCACTGTACATCTGTACTGAATTTTAGAAACAAACCTGTAAAATAATGATAAATGTCCAGAATCGAATGAAGCCCTCCATCAGTGGTTCTCTCACAAATAGCTGATCAGAACTCTTAGAACCAGGCGTGAAGTGTCTGTTGAAGAAATCATTTCTGTCTGTCCAAAACCCACATCCTGGAACGAAACATGGGACTGTCAAACACAACTTCACACTCCTAAACCATCAATAAAAATCTTTTTCAAAAAAATCAAAAATAATTTTTCCAGATATCTTGCAAATGGTATTTAAAATAGAAACTTTACAAACCATAACTAAATAACATTGGTTTATGGTAAGGAAAAAAGTTGAAAAAATTGCACATATTTGCAGAGTAAACAATTTCACTTTCGACAGTTTGTTTTAAAGGACTCAGACAAACATGACATGTAGTTAAACCTTTAGACCACAGCCAATTTTGGCTACTGACAGTGTGTCTGATGAGTTATTACTGTCATTTATTGAGTATTAATCAACAGAATAAAACACAGCCCTTTAATTTGCAAACTTCTAATACTTAAGGTAGCTTTAATGATTTTGAACTTCTAACAACAAAATTAATATAATTTATGATATACCATGTATATGACAGTTCCTGTTTAAATTTTAACTGAATCACAAACAAAATTCAAAAAAGGCTTACAACCAATGAAACATTTCCTTAGGGCTAAATATCATTATGCTTAGGTCTGTTTAATTACATTAAACAGTGTATTATCAATAACTGGAAGGAAGTATTTACCTACTCCTCCAAGAAAACAAAGAATGAAGAGGATAATAACACAAGCAACGACATCCACATTGAGATCCCTCTCAACCTTACTGCGTTTGTATCTTGGACCACTGTTATTCATCAGGGCTTTGCTGTCATGACCTAAAAATAACAAGCACACATGTTACATGTGGGAGACATGGTGGCCGTGGCCTAATAGTTTGTGTACTGGACCCTAGATTGAGCTGTCCAGGTTCATGCCCTGGCACAGGGCATTGAGTTGTGTTCTTAAGCTAGATATGTTACTTTTACAGTGCCTCTCTTCACCCAGGTGTGTAAATGGGATACCCGTGAAATTATTGTTGGGGCAACCTGACAAAAGGCTGGGGGGTAATCCTGCGATGAACTAGCATTCCATTCAGAGGGAATTGGCAATACTCCTAGCCACTTCATGCTACTGACACCAGTGTTAAGCACTGAGAGCTACATGTTTGATTCAACTGGGTTTAAGAGGGTTTTCTTTTAAATTAATATGTGTAGAAAAGGAAATGCACATAGTCCATAGCCCACCCTGTCAGTAAAGGGACATTTCATAATCTTTGTTACATGTAAAAATTTTGTGATTATTTTATCATACATTCAGACATGCAAACATTCACTAACATTTATTACATCAACGTAAAATCACCAATAAAAGCTACGGAAAGATACAAACAACTGCATACTGTTTACATATTACACTTTACTGTAATTCAAATCTGGTAGTATTATTTTTTCCAGGATTCCACCATTTTTTCACACATGACTCGTATCATTTTAATTGTAACTAATGCAATTTGTTTTAATTGCAAATATAATGTAATTTAACAGAGAAAAGCCACCTTGTGGATCTGTTAAATAAACCATTATCATCATTATTATTATTATCATTATCATTATCATTATTATTATTACTATTATTACTACTATTATTATCATCATCATTACATGATAAGTTTACACTATAGGAATCCAATACTAACAGTTTACATCAGACAATGAGAAGATTTTTTCACGCCTTACTAAACTGTAACTTATTGAAACTTTATAAAATCTCCAGGCTGAAAATATTACGTTACTACACACCTGCATAAACAACCATTCCTTCCACCCAATCAGTGTTGCGAATAATACAACCGCGTAAGAGCAAATTGTTCTTGCCAACAGGAATTTCCTTACTGTCATCAGTTATTCTGATTTTAATAAAGAAAAACCAATTTAGTCTGCAAAATCAGATGGAATAGCTTTCTAGTAACATAAATTTGGGAAAAAACAACTAACAACACTGCAGCTAAGCAGCATTAATATTGTATACGAATGTATAAAAGTGGCTTGCCATTAACTTTAAAATAGGTAATTTAATCAAAGGGCTTTAAACTTCACTGGTGAGAGCAACAAACACAGCTGGTGGAATATCAAAACTTCTGAGCATTGACATAGCCTCAAAACATATGACTATTGGTCAGGAATTTTCATTTTCAATCTACCATTCTATTTTAGGTAAATCTATGTTTTGTGACGGACATACAACTCATGACTTGAGACTCACCTATAAGTGAACAAAATCAAAAGAGTAACTTTAAACATTTAATATTCAAAATTATTTGAAAATAACCTGTTTTGCTAAAAATGGTTTGAACAGTTGGCCAACCAATTTGATTGTAAAAACAATAGTATAATAACTAATTATTTATTTTTTCTTATTTTTCTGAGTATTTAAGAAAGACAAAATAGATAACTAAGCTGACAGGGAAAATAAGTCACTGACAGTGATTTTTCTAGCCACAGAGTAGTTCCATTTGATGCAGACTGTATTCAGTCCCAGTTGCTAATTTTTAAATTACTTAATCTAAAACAACTTGCGGTCAATATTTACCAACAGCTGCTCTTCACTATGATTGACAATACACTTACAAAGTCCCATGAAATCTGTGAATATGGTTATTTGGCACTTCACACTTCAACTTATAAGGGAACTGCTCAGGGGAAAACCTGGAATTTTCCTAAAAATAAAAATTATGAAATATACTTTTATGTAATTGTATAGAAATCTTATCACTTGCTGTATTAACATGCAATTTTTTCTCAGTCAGATGTAATTATGTATTGCGTACTCGGGGCAATAATAACCTCCTCCTACTGACTGAACCTGAGGGCCATACTGGGGAATATTGGCCCTAGGCCAGGTAAGTACAAAAGTGACCGAGGGCCAATATTCCCCAGTATGGCTCCAGCAAGCTAAGGTAGTGAGTAATTTATTATATGGAACTCGAATTTGAATTTGCCAGCTTCCAAAAACAAAAAATACACGGCTTATGACCATTTCCATGGAAATAGTTGGTATAACAAAATCCCACCATGGAAGAACCAATCAGAATAATCAGATTTACCTCAATACATTACAAATTTATCATTCTATATATGACAAAAAAATTTTCAAATGTAAAAGCAAATTGTTTCTGAAAGATTTTAGGACTACAAAGAAGGGGAATGAAGAGAAAGCCATGTTACAGTAAATACACTGGAAGCATGGAAATTGTGTTATAAGACACCATGTTATTGGACACTTCGATGTTGGACTCCAATTTGATGAAAAATAAGGCATGCAAAAAACCAATCAAATGAGACAAAAAACCTTTTTTAAAGTTCTGATTAATTGTGATACTTTTTGCTGTTCAGGAGAATATTGAAGATATCTAATCCTTACTTATACTGGCTTGTCAATTACCATGTTTAGCCCTTTCACAACTTCTCTTTGCTTCAGATTTGTCTCTCCATCAAGATTGGCTGTCTCAATGTGGCACACAGAATTCGTGTCACTTGTGTTTAACAACAGGATATCTGCTGGGATGCTCTCATCACTTTTAAGCTTGACAAAGTCACCAACCACTACTTTTTTCCAAGCTATTGGCTGGTATTCTTCAGCATCACTTTAAAAGATTTCATAGGTTAAGATATTACACCAGCACACAATGAATTCTGTCATTTCATACATTAAAGAGGGAAACATGGACGCGTGAAAGAGAAACAGAAGTCAAGTAATTTCTACTGGATTTATTAAGGATTAACAATCTGATATAAGAAAATACCATAAAAACTCGCATATAAGAACCTAGTGATTTAAGAACCTACAGGCTGAAATCTGGCATTTAAATACCCAAAAATATAAGAACCTGTTCGGCCTGGCAAAGAAAAATAGGTTCTTATACAAAAAAATCACTCCAGTTTTCATGACCACAGTCTAAATTCTGGATTTTAATTGTGTGAGAAACTTCTGACAAAAAGTTAATGCGTATTTTTCTTTGATTTACATTTTTTGGATTTTCACTAGAAATACCGTAAAATTCTAAAAATAAGCCCCTCTGTATAGAAGCCCCCCAAATCTGAAATACAAAAATACCTCCTATAATAAGCCCCTCCGAATATTAGCCCCGGAACTTGTATTTGAAAATTATCCTCAATTATACAAACCAAAGCAAACCACACATAATCACCATTATCTGGAAGCCTTTTTTGGTCATAAAAGAATGATTCCGTGCACTAAAGCAGTGTGGTCAACAATGGTTGAAGTTACCGTTTTTACGGTATTTCCATTCTAATAAAGTTTATTACCATTGTGTTTGAACTTGGCATTTTCAGGGTGATTAATTTGTCATGAATTTCTAGCCAAAACCCTAATATTACCAGTTGCACATTCAAAAATTTTGACACAAATTTCCCTCCAATTATAAGCCCAGCCAATTTTGAAATGCAAATTTCCCTCCTATAATAGGCCCCTCTGAATACAAGCCCCTTCCAAAAATAAGCCAGTCAAAAAGGTCCTTTGAAAAATATAAGCCCCGGGGCTTATTTTCGTTATTTTACCGTATGTTTTCCATAAAGCTATGTACAGTGCAAGATAGACAACTTAAAATCTAAATATCTTATAGAATAAGATATATAGAAATGTACTAGCAAGCAGTTTTCAGTGTTGTTGAAAATACGAGTTCTAAACCATTATGTATAACTAATAAAAATATTTCTGCAAATGGTTATCCTACGACAACCTCTGAAAAATAAGATAAAAACCTCTTAAGAACCTAATCAGCCTAAACTGTGAAAAACTACCCTAAAACAGCAGAACCTGATCAGCCTGACCTTGAAAATTCTAGGTTCTTATATGTGGGTTTTTACCGTATTTAAAATTTACAGATCAAATTTGAGACATTAAGTGTATATCAAACACTAAAAGACTGTGTTTGACCACATTTCCAAACACCAAGAAGAGAGTTAAAAATAAGATGCATAGTAGAGCATTCTTGGTGAACTTCTAGGTATTTAGAAATGTGGTCAAACATGGTGTCGAGTGTTTGATATATCTTCTCAATCAAAGCTTCGACTAAGAAGAAGACAGACAAATAAATTGTAAAAATTTATGCAATGAAATCCAAACTCTGTCGTGGTCATGATTCCCTTTGTTTATAACTTGATGCATTATTAATGATTTGGGAATGTATTTTCAAATATAATATTATCTGATTATCTGTAAATTGGTTTTGGCCTTTCACTTGAAGTTTATAGACAAATTTCTTCTCAGGACATGTAGTAGTACATCTACAATAATTGTTCTTTGTGAGACTTAACTTCACAGGATATCACAAAAGGCTCTTACAGTAACGTTTTTTAATTATCAACTACAAGTGTCAAAATTTTACCACCAGTGAGATATTTAATAACTCATCAAAACAATTTATGTCAACATGTGTGTCACTGTACCCACACAGAGCTTGCAGTCAATTAATTGTGCTGAAACTTAAGCGCTCTTAAGCTTAAGTTTCATTATTTAATGCGTGTAAGAAATGGAAATTCGTGCAAGAAACAGAAATTCGTGAAACAAATGAATTTATAACTATTAGCGCTAGCTGCAGCAATTAGCATGAAAGCTCAGGCCATTAACTTTGCTATCGATCACAAAGTTACGGCGACCTTTTGAATCATTAAACATTTATTAAAATACAGCTCTCAAGTGTGGGCTCTGGTTACTTTACAATCTAAATTGTATCCGTCTGTAAATGTGTAAAAAGAAAACGTCTTGAAGTTCAAATTCCACAGAGGCGTCAGTGTATAATCGAGTTGACGTAAGGTGCTAGCTTCGACATTGAAATGTCTTTTAATTTAGCAACATCCCTGAAGTTTGACACGAAATATTGCTTAACATTAATAAAGTTGTTGAGCTAACATAAAGCCAGGGATCTGACATGCCAGGATTTCCACGTCGACAAATAAACATATGCAAATGATCCAAGAAAATACAGTCCATTTAAATTAAAAATAAGCTTACACGAAATCACAAAAAAAATCTTACCTGTTAAAAACATGACAAATGCTGTTATTCACTGCCTTGTCGGACTTGTATCGTCTTCGATCTTCGAACAAGTCTTTGATTGCGGTCACGGAAAGAACGAAAATCAAAGGTACCATGGCGATGTACTTCCCGAATGCGTTAATTTCTGGGATCAAATTTAAAATAACAATTCCCAGAAAATAAATGTTCGCAAAGCGATGGAACTGTTCGAATAAGTTTTTTGGAAGGAAGGACCATAGTGAATATTTTGTGGTCTTGATGGCATTGCTACGGTTGTGTTTTGAGTGAGCACTGCTGAGTAGTTCCTTGGTTTGAGCATGTTTTGGAACAACTAGCCGGTAGCGATCGTCTTCTTTCCTGCCTTTCTCTCTCTCTGACTGCATGACGGAGGCTAAAACACAACCGTATCAGTAAACCTGTAAGGTATTAAATCTTACCGAATAATTTCCCACAACATGAGGCCACAAAAGCAAATTTGAATGAAATGTCCTTTATCAGTGCGGAAAGCGGAAAATTTGGAGTAAGTGAAGTAGCAACTTCCCGCGAGCCCGCAGTCACAGCCGTAAACTACTGTCAGCAGCAATCGGAAATTGTCGGTAAATTCCGGTCTTGTTCGGGAATACGAAAATACCAATCCCATGGCCCTTAGCGCGTTTACAAGCCTCTTTGGCAGACGCCATATTGGACATTGCTGAGATCGTTTCGACTGTCTTTGGTGCTTTCCCTTCGTTTGGTTCACTATGGGCAGGAAATTTGGTTCGTTAACAAAGGGCAAGAACATTGTTACGTACTCTCTGTCTCCATTTGAGCAACGCGCTTTTGCTGGGGTGACGAAGAGCATTGCAAACATGGCCAGACGAGTGAGAACGCAGTTACCTTATCAGCTACCGGCTTTCATCTCTGGAATATTGCTCTACACCTGGGCTATGGAAGACTTTCGCCAACGGAACAGAAAGAACCCAAAGGACTATGCAAATGACGAGTGAATTTTTCAGCTTATTGCGATGTGAATTTCTACAGAACATTTCCTACGTGACGCCGTGGGAACTTCAAAATGATGTTATATAATGATGCTTGCAATTGGTCTGCTACAGTTTTACTTTCTCGTTCCACAAGACGATTTAAACTTAAAATTGAAAGTATTTTTGACTTGGTGCTGCATTTGGATTTCTGTGATCAATTTCTCTGCGATGTGCTTTGTTTCTGTGGCTTAACTGCCAAATTAAAGCTAATTAACAATATTCCTGTAAACGTTTGTGAATACCTAATACAGTAATGTCATATGGCTGACTTGTATTTTGGATGCTGACCATCATAAATTGTGTTTGTCATTTGGGAAATTAAAGTCTTTTGAATAATTGTATTATCATTTGATTTGTACTGCAGTTTTTGCAATAAATTATATCATTGGTGACAAATAAATTACTCCTTAATTTTGGCATGACAGTTTAGTGTTTTAAGGCAGAAATTTATAATTTCACATGTGAAATTATAAAAATTGCCATGGTAACATTTGACACGGAATTTCCCCCCATGGTACAATAAAGTCAAAGATCCATGATTGTAAGCGAAATTTGTCATCTATGATATTAAAAGGTAATCAAATGGTATGCTTGTGAAATTAGGAAATGATTTCATTTGCATTTTGTCAAATTTCAGATAATTTCCTTCGCCTTAAGGCTCAGGGAAATTATAAGAATTTTGAGAACATGTGTGAAATTATTCCTAATTTCACAAGCATACCATTTGATTACCCAGACTTATTTGTGGTATTTGGTCACCTTGCTCTGTAGCGAATCTCTCCCAGGAAGTTCATTCACTAAGACAAGTTGATTGTCCCACACGAGAAGTGACTTCACACCCAAAAGAAGTGTGCTAGACTCCAACTTTAGCATTTCAACACAAGAGAGTGAAAACACACAGGTAAAGGCAACAAGACTGTAATTCATCTGGACTGACATGTTCCGTGTAAAGTCTGATAAATTACTCTATGCTCATTTGAGTTAGAGTGCAGTTAGTTTTTCCCACAAGTTGTGTTGGCAACACAGGCATTCAGCTCATAAAAGGCAGTAGTTGGACTTACTGTTCTTAGAATTGTTTTTCAAGGAACTTTCAAAACCACCTGACACCATCTAATGGAATCCCCTATTTGAGAGAAAGAATGGCCTGGGTTTTCTGATTAACTTAGCAGAGTATAGGTACACATAAATAGATGGAATGCTTGTTACCAAATAACTATGAATTTCTTCATGTTATGCAGTATGCAGCAACATGCCTTCTCAAGTAGTAATTTCTGCCCAATTTGTTCTGAGTAAATAACTGAGTCGAGCCACAAAAAATAGTTGAACATTTATTGTTTTTCTTCAGGTAGGATGCCACAATATTTATTCAGAACATAGTCTCCATAGTGTATTGGGAACGGTAATGATGGCCTTACAACTGTTTTTTCTACAGGAAGTAGAGTCTTGTCAAGAGGAATCGGTGAAACAACACAATCAAATCCTGGTTCATAAAACATTGCAACAGACAGTCTGTGTTTGGTTGGAGAGACCTTCACCCTGTGAGGTTTTGCTTTAAAAGCACCACTTGTCCAGATTTCCAGCATGTCTCCTATATTGACAACAAAGGACCCTGGAACTGGTGGGACATCAATCCATGAGCCATCTTCAGTCTCTACTTGAAGGCCACCCACATCATCTTGGAGAAGAATTGTTAGCATGCCATAATCAGTGTGTCTCCCCACTCCCCACACTTCTTGACCTTTTTTTGAAGCAGGGTTGGGAGGGTAGTGAAACATGGCTAGTTGAGCAAAAGGATCATCTGTGAATTCCTTGTTAAAGAAATCCTTTTCAAGGCCTGAAAAGAAAAACGACATCAACACTGTTTTATGAAAAAGCAAGGCAAGTCAGTGATATATTGTTCTTGAAACAACAAAATAAAATTCATATCTTCAAGCTAAATAATGTTTCTGTTTGGTAGTGGACGAATAAAAACTTTGGCATATGATAAAAATCTTGACTCACATACACAGTCTTTCAAAGCTAGATACCTGGCAATTTCAAATTCATAGATGATCAATTTCCACAAAAATTATCATTGAAGCTCCCAAGAGTATGTGATCTTTGGTCAGAAACACCAAGCAATTTTACACAATGTTTTGGCTAAATTGTAATTCACAAATTGTCAGAGCTTTCTTCTTGGCATTTTAGAAAATAATTTCATGGTTAGACTCAGATACCTGACAGTCAGAAATTTCTGTTTTTCCACAAAAAAATTTCATTCAAACCCACTGAGAATACTTGATCTCTTTGTAGAAATACTCTTGAATAACGACCTTCACCATGATCCTTGACCCTTGACCCTTGACGTTTTAACAAATTCCTCACTTTGCCTTGGCATTGTAGCACATAGCAAAGTGTTCAGAGATGGAAGTTGGCCCCAGGGAATTATGATCACACCCCTGTCAAAAGACTTGTCAAACAGTAACTTTTACGAAATATATTCAACGTGGAAGATTGTGTTTGACCACATATCCAAACACCAAGAAGAGAGTTGAAAATAAGTTACACATAGTGGAGCATTTTTGATAGACTTCAAGGTGTTTGGCAATGTGGTAAAACAAGGTCTTGGGTTTTTGATATATCTTCTCAATCGAAACTAAAACTAAGTAGAAAACAGAGAAGGAAAAGTGTAAGAATAACTGCTAATTAAGATCAGATATTGAAACACCAACATGGTCTTGATTTCCTTTGTTTAAACTTGATGAATAATTATTGACTTTGAGAAACTGAGAGGAAAGATTGTCACAAGTACTAGGTAATGATGAAGCTAAAGTACAGGTCACAGGTCACAAAAAAAAAGAGTCATTGTGAATTTGTGGTGAGTTTGTTATTTAAACATGGTCATTTTTGAAAACAAAGAAATGCCAGGCCTACACGGACTCTGCTCATGAATTGTGATTGCGATACGTCAGTTAGCCTTCAACAAGATTTTTGCTCTAGATAACAAGACAGTGTATCTTTTAGACATTTACCTCTCTTCTTCAATTAATTAGAGGTTCTGTATATATATGCATATCAGCAACAACTGGTTTTGTTCTGCAACCCAATTATTCATCAAAAATGAACTACTGGATGATATGTCACAGTGTGACAAATAGCAAAGCTTTCTTTGGAGTTGCTTTTTCTTTGTTGGAGAGCCAACATTCTGTAGATGTAAAACAGACTCTTGTTAGTGACCTCTCAGTGAAGTTTTTAGGATATCCAGGGGCTTTGAGGTACAGTTCAAAATTTAAGAGACACTCTTCAAATGTAGTTTCTCAAGAGTTTGTTCTATGGAGTTCATCTTTAATGAAACCTTGTCTTTAACTCCTGGTGAATGGCATGAGGTGAAATGCATGTATTGGAAGGTTTCCATCAGCTTATAGTGGGTCCTGATGTCAAGGATAGGGTCAGTTTTAATTGTGTCCCCATTGTATAACTATTGCATGCCTCAACAACCTTAACTGGAAAGCGTAAGTTTTTCTCATGACCAAAAGGCAAAAGTTAATCACCTGTGGGACCTGGACGCACCGGAGTGCAGCCCTGGTTTCAACCACAAACTCCCCCCAATTCACAATTATTCTTTTTTGTGACCTGTGACCTGTGACCTGTGGCCTGCCCCACTGGGATAAAACCTATCCCAAGAACTTCTCAGAACAAGGTTACAAGAAGATATGCTATTGTTCCTGGCCTTTGTTCTCATAACTTGTGGCAATAACAATCAAGTGAAATCGATGCAAATCGATACTCATAGTTGCAACTCTCTGGATCATCGATTTTCATCAATAATTTTCTGATATTAATTAATTAATCGTTAGCTATTATATTGATTGCAGTTGATTATATTGATTATCCGTTTTCATCGATTAAGCACGCTGGGAGTTTCAGATGGCCGGGTATACAATTTGACCTAATTAAACCTTGTTCACTGTTACTTACCGTAAATCCTCAAATTAGCGCTCCTCGAATAAGCGCCCCCTTTGAATAAGCGTCTCTCCTATCAGCCAAAATTTAAAATAACTGCCCCCCCTCTAATAAGCGCCCCCTCCCCTCTCCCTATTTTGTGGACGAGTAGTGAGAAAGCAAAGGATGTATAGTATTCGTCGTGTACAGGTATTAGATTTGTACATTGTTACGTGAATTTCTAATGGTGCCGCGATTTAAAATTTAACATCAGCTTTATATGTCAACAGAAGCATATCACCTAGTCTAGGTGATATGCTTCTGATGTCGGTAAACAGCTTATGTTGTTGTTTTATACCGTGCACGATTTACGAAGATTGTCATTACCACATAAAGTTTGTGATCACATCACATATCACAATTCTATAGAGACCTAATTCGCAACACCGTGCGTAGATCTTTCCATGTATGCGCTTGCCCTTATCTAACCTTGTAACTGCACCAAAGGACTGGGGTCGAGAATGATATTGGAACGTACAGCCCCCAGGAAGGTATTCACAAAGTGTCAAGATTGTTTTACAGGAAATCACAACTCATCACAGGACATCACAGGGCATCACAAGGCATCACAAGGCATCACAAGGCATAACAAGGCATCACAAGGCATCACAAGGCATCACAAGGCATCACAAAGATTTTGACAAGAAAATTTTAGAGAACAGTGCGCTTAGTCAAGCGTTTGAACAGACGTCCGATGACAAGATGATAGAGATGAGATGATATGTGAATCACGTGACCTACTTGTGTGATGTGTGATGCGTCACAAAATAGTTTGCTCAGTGCACGCGTCCTAAATCGGGCATCAGATGTGTCGTTTACGTGCACATGATGTATTAAAAAAATGATCATGTCAGGCCACGATTTGGGAAAAATTAGCGTCCCCTCACCTCGATTCCCCACCTCTAATTCGAGGATTTACGGTATTTTCTAATGTCTGTAATTAAGGCTTACCTAAAAAAAGCGCAACACAGCTCAACAGGTCCGACGCTAATTCCTGTGTTTTTCTGAAGTATTCTGTCATAACTGTTTTGAAATCAGGAACATATTCGTTTTTAGGCCACGGGTTCTTCCCACAGAAAACTCTTTCTTTTCTTCCTTCAGGGACGTTATTGAAGTCACGGAAGTAATATATTCCTTCCTTCCACTCGGTGCAGCCATACTCAATACTGCGTTCTTCTCCTTTAGTAAAATATCCACGAAAATTCTTCCGTCGGTGAATTTCTTCCTTTTTCTCTGCTGGTAATTGGAAAAATTGCCAGAGCTTTTCTAGAACTTGCCGTCGCAGTTCTTCCCCGATTCCGTGGTCGACGACGTGGAAGAAGCCAAACTCTAGACAAGCTTTTCCAATCGCTGTTATCTCTTCTAAGCTTGGATTTCTTTTTCCAAGATTAGTCAAATGGATCACTGGAATTTCCATCATGTCTCCTCAGATCAAAAGAAAGTGAGATTATCTGTAAACTGTCTCTCCCCATGCCCCCGCTGTTTTCAGTTACTTTCACAAGGAAGGTGTCAAAGAAGGTCATCACAGAGCGAACAGAACGATGGAGAGTGAGAGAGTGAACGCTACAGCTAACCCAATGGCCAAAGCTACATTCATCAGCAAGTTTTTGACATATTGGTACGTGTGTTGCAACATTTTGTTAAGAAAAGTTAAGCTTATTTCTTCGAACGCACGTCTTTTAGTGACTTAGTTGGTGCAGATTATGCACGCGGCGGGATGGGACATTAAAGCCTGGTTCTCATATCCCGCCGACCTACCTGCGACGTAGTCGCTGGTTACAACTGATAACTTTTGGCGATCTGTTCCAGTGGATCCCCGGCGCATCTGCGATGGATCGCCAACGTACTCAAATTGGCGCGAAATGCTTCATCCGCCATTTTGAAAGTCAGGACTTGTGGGAAAAATCGAGTTGTTACGTCATACTTTTGCATCCGCAGATCTCCGCAGATGATGTTCACATAAAATACTTCCATCGTCGACAACCGCCGGCTTGCCTGCTCAGCTCAACTTCGCAGGCAGGCCGGCGGTCAATGCCTGGGAAAGATTATGATTCGGCGATAAATGTTCACATATGCCGTAACGGTGTCCCAGACCATTCCGCCGGCTATGTCCCAGGTATGTCGGCGGCATATGAGAACTAGGCTAACTCGGGTAATAAGTGAGCATGAGAGCTTTTAAAAATGTTGACAAACATGATCTTGATTCAATCTTAACGGAAGGGCTTGCGCCTTAGTTTTCAAAAGCGATTGGGCAATAGTTGAGGTCTGACGTAACTTTAAGCTTATGCAACTTCATATAAGCTGCTTGTTGACATACCATAAACAAGGCTTGTCTTTAAAAAATTCAACACTAAAATTGCCCTAGTATTAAGCCTAACCCAACCCTGGTCCTATAGGAAACTAAAAATACGGGGGAAATACTGGTATTCAAGTAACGTGGTGATGTTCTTCCAAAGAAGAGTAAAGCATCATGGGTATTGTAGTTGGTCGTGCAGTGTCCATCTGTAATTAAGA
This sequence comes from Orbicella faveolata, assembly GCF_042242905.1. NCBI lineage: Eukaryota > Metazoa > Cnidaria > Anthozoa > Scleractinia > Merulinidae > Orbicella > Orbicella faveolata. The sequence continues at coordinate 17,433,059 of NW_028301564.1, forward strand.
AATAGTAAACATGTACCGTGTTTCTATCGAGTTTTAGTAGAATTCTACTAGTATACTAATGCAAATGCTGTAATCTGATTGGTTGAGCCATTGAACACTATCAGCTATTAGTGTGCAGTGGCTGGAGGCCGTCTAGGAAATGGCGATGTTTTTTTCATTTATCCAAAGTTCTGGAGAAAAATTTTGATGCAAATGGATAATTAAATTCCTGAGAAGTCTAAATGAAGGACATTTACAGTTTCTTGACTCTTAAAATTCGAAAAACAGCTTCACGTTCACAGAAAAAAGTAAACAATCACGTTTCACGCGAAAATGCAAAGGCTAAATCATGTTTCACGTAAAAATGCAAATTCTATTCACGTTTCGCAAAACATACAAATACAATCATTACAAAAACGTATCTGGCAATACTGAAATGTACCCCAGTAGATATAGCTGCACAAGGCCATATTTTGATAATTTGAGACTCTCTCGTCGTCAGCATGTCTAGATCTTTTGTGGATTGGGTATTATGCATGTACAGTGGAACCCCGTTAATATGGACACCAAAGGGACATGCCAAAGTGTCCGTATTATTGGGGTGTCCGTATTGAGCCGTATTTAAGCAGGCTCTCTGATAAAAAGTCACGGACACATGTTTTATCGATACCAAGACTAAGGCAGACATTTTTTACAGTAACAAAACGTTGTTTTGATTGTAATGTAATTGTAAAATTAAACTATGGAAACCTTATGGTCATTTAACTATAAAGGTTGACAATGCAGACTGCAGCTAGGTCATGCACGAGGTCACCAAGCAATAAAGATGACAATATGAATAAAATATGCAAATGCTGCCTTCGTGAAGACAAAAGAAAGAGTCCAAAAGACATATTAACACTTTGTTGACATATTTCGGTCATGACATCGAAGCGATGGTTGAGCAGACATCAGTTAAGGCTGGATAGAGTGTGGATACTGACAGATTAACTCACCTTTTCCGCAGAACCCTCCATTTTCTGCCTTTTCTCGATCGAAATGGTGTGATACCCCACGTGTGTGACAGAGCGTGACAGACTAGATTCTAGGCCCTCCTGGTTCACTGTTGCTGTGGTTAGTTCTCAGTCCTCCATCGTCACGCGCGTCGAGAGATGTCGAGAAAGGCAGGCCGTCACACTTTTTACATCCAGTTTGGTGTAGTTTACGAGCTTTTATGACGCTAAAATCTCCAAAAATGTGAAAAATTATTCCCACAAAAGTCAATGGTTCACAAATCGTGCGAAAGTAAATGCATTTTTCACGGATCACGAAAAAATGGAAAACCAGTTTCCTGAGGACAGAAAATATAGATTGACGAATCACACACAAAAAAAATCCTCATTCACACTTCACGCAACGAAAAAACGCCCATTCACGCATCACAAAAAAAGTATAGGGGACCCTCCAGGCACACAACTTCAATTTTAAATGGCAATTCAATCCGAGCGATCTTTTTCAGGCGCAAAGTTTCATAATAGGTCAAGAAATAATTGGAAACGGTTATTTGAACTAAATTTTAGTACTAAGAATTCTACTAAAACAATTAGATTATTTGCTCTCAATTTCCATGAGATGATAGTTGATTTGGCCTTCGGCTTCATCAACTATCACCTCATAGAAACCTCGAGCTCATAATCTAATTGTTAATTAGTAGAAATCTACCAGCGTTCTATCACGAATGCCATTCTCTAATTGGCTATGCTACTCACTATCTATTCTGTGATAGATAGTGAGTAACGTAGCAGTGTGCACTTGTTAACAAAATGACAGGCTCTTCTTGGCGTTTTCAAAGTGTCTGTGAAGAGGATTTAGATAAAGTTTTGGACAACTAGTAGATTTATACTAAAACAATTAGATTATTCACTCTTGATTTCTATCCGTGATAGTTGATGAGGACGCAGCCCTGGTAGACTATCATGTGTTATAGTTCATCACCAAATTTTCTTCGATTCTTATTGGTTTAAATTGATCAAGTGACATGAGAGTGTGCATCCGCAGAGAGACACTATCAGCCCATGGTGCCCGTCCAAGGAAAACCAGATGGATAGTACTTGTCCGTGAAAATATTTCTGTAAACAAGCAGGCTTATAGAAAATAAACAGTTGAAATTGTATTAAGAGGGTTTTTGTTGGTTTTCTTTTTCAAATTTTACATTTGCCTTTCATGGCTTTCATCTAAAAAAGTTGAAAATAATTCAATATGATTTTTGAACTGGTGCGTGGAAGAAACTTAGTGGTCAACAATAAAGACAATAGAGTGTTTATGTCTCGGAACTATCGGTCTCATAGTTGCGCCTTGGAAATTTGATGTTCTTAAAACTAGCATGTTTGTTTTAAGAACTTCTAACTCTCCCCTGGATGGGATGCTAGTCCATTGCAGGGTTACACCCAGCATTGAGTTTGCCAGTACCCATTTATACACCTGGGTGGAGAGAGGAACTGTGAAAGTAAAGTATCTTGCCCAAGAACACAACGCAATGTCCCCAGCCAGGGCTTGAACCCAGACCGCTCAATCTGGTGACAATTGCACTTACCATGCATGAGGCCACTGCGCCTCTCACCAGATAACACCACGACGAAAAAAGAAAATGTGTTTACTTTGATCAGTGGAATGTAAATAATTCTCCTGTCTCACGCCATCAATGCAATGTTACTAAATATTGGCAGATAATGTATCTAGAGTAAGTGCCTGTTCACACTGCACTGTCATCATCATCATCATCATCAGTAATTGCGCCATCGGACGCATAAGGCCTTACACACTACACCAAGGTTTTTAATTTCATTTTTGCTAGAAAATGTTTTGTGATCTCCCCTGACTTTATTTCAGTTTGGGTAGATTTAGCCTTGCTGTATATGTACAAGTCAGGGAGACTAGTACAGCGCTATTGGTCCCATTCTCTATCAAAATTACAGAATGCTCTTCTATATTGGTGTTTATAGGCAAGCTCATCATCATGATTTTCTGTAAGGACTCGGCATGCATACAAGAGAGATGACGTTTATAATACAGTAATCCTTTGTCACTTTTGCCACAAATCACAGCATTTAAATGGATTGCTCAAGCACACTTAATTCAAATTTCAAAACTTTGCAGCTTTGAATTATCACTAACCTTTTAGGTTTTGCCATTTGCACAGTTAAAAACAACTTTTATTATACACTCTGGTACATGTTCCTGTAGTTCATTCCTACAAATAAAATTAATCAGTGTAGGGAAAATAAAAGGCAGTAGTGTAAACTTCAGACCGCTTAGGGAACCAATCAGAGTTCTTCTTTTTGTCATGGACCAATTTGCCAAATAATAATGGTAGCCAGGTAAAGTCTGCATATTTCTGTAGGAAGAAGTGACTAGCAGTATTTCTGCTTGCCCTGGATGGGATGCTAGTCCATCACAGGGTTACCCCAGCATTAAATTCGCTGGTACCCATTTATACTCTTGGGTGAAGAGAGGCACTATACACTGTAAGAGTTAAGTGTCTTGCCCAAGAAAACAACGACACAATGTCCCCAGCCACTGGGCTCAAACCCAGACCGTTGAATCTGGAGTTGAGGGCACTAACCATGAGGCCACCGCACCTCCCATGCCAAATAAATAACTGCTATAACAAAATGGCATTTAATGAGGAGTTAAACTAAGAACTACTGAAGACAGCTAGATCTGCACAGTTGAAGGACAGATTCAAGAGTTGTTGTGTCTTCAGCAGGTCCTCAGGCTGGTGATATTGTCAAATAATAATTATGCAACTTCTTGAAACTATTACATAAATTAATTTCAGCTCTTTGTTTCTCAGGTGGATGAATGGCATTTTTAGGAAAGGATTCAAGCGTCCTCTTGAAAATGGTGATGTTTATGAAACTTTGCCACAGGATGAGACCAAAGGACTGGCTGATAGACTGGAAAGGTGTGTTCAATAGCTGCTTGTTTGCTTGTATGACAATGTGTTAATTTTAATTGTTAAGTTTTTTAATGCACTTGTTCTTCCTTTTCATTGGTTGAGAGCGCATTACATGATGAAAAAAAAAACCTGCCTGTAGATAATAGTTAGTACTCATACCCATCACAACATTTGCAGTGATTTAGCTACAAATACTATTCTCGTCTTGTATAATTATTGTGTCTGCTTCTTTGAAATACTGTGATTTATCAGACTTACAGCTCAAAATTTTTCAATTAACTCTGTACAGTTCCAAAATTGATTAAAAAAATCAGAGGGAAATAAAGATTAAGAAATGGAAAGAATTTGGGATAAGATTGTCATAACATCCAAATTTGGACTAAAACAGGACTCTTAAGCTTAAAAAAACAGTAAAGTTCAATAATACATGTATGCTCTTTGAAAAGGTTGTCATAGAAATATCAACTCACATGACCAAACAATTGACACCACAATTTCTGTTGATAATTTTTATGAAAATCACAGACTGAGTTAAATGACTTTAACTTGACTGCTGGTTAGGTAAGACAAGATAAAAATCACCATGGGCACTTGAAGCCTACCCCCCCCCCCCCCCACCTAACCTTCTCATAGACTAGGTTTATAGTTGATGTTTATTTTATTTTTGAATGTTTGCATTGAACCAGTTATTCTTACTTAATGCATCATCATTTAACAGGTTGTGGAATGACGAATTAAACGATGCCCAGAGGAAAAGCAGAAGACCACGGCTTAGAAATGCTTTTATTAAGTTCTTAGGTTTACGCTTTCTCATGCTTGGAGCTTTAAATTTTATGGAGGTAATGACCTGTTGAAATATTCTGTGAATTGCAAGTAAATTACACACTACACTAAAAAGAATTTAGCAGGTTTGTTTAGTGTCCCTCACTATTATTCACGCTTTGACAATTTGTAATAAACCTTGAATTGAGCCCCTTTTATAGGGAGAAAAATATTGGTGTGCAAAATCCTGGGGGCGAGAAGCACGCACTTCTTCACCCCTACACAGTTTTCGTTCTTTTGTGTCATGCACAACGGACTAAGCAAGGGAGGGACTACTTGTAGTCTTTGGAACCAGTGAATCATTGGGCTCTTCTGATCAGAACAATAATTAGAATAGACCTTCATACCTCTCACAGCAGCAGCTAGGGACAGAATAGCATGGTCAGCCAGTATCAAGTTCGTGTGCACCTACTGGTGTAAAAAGAGATAGTGATGATGACCTGCCTCTTGTTAATTCTTATTTAAATCATTTTATTCATTTTGTACAGGAATCAATGAAAGTCAGTGCCCCTTTACTTATTGGCAGACTTTTAAGGTACTTCCAGCCTGAGCCTGCTTTAAGTCGAACTGACGCCTATATTGCTGCAGCACTTCTCTCCCTTGTCGCCTTCACTGAAGGAATCCTCCATGCTCCAACTTTTTTCCTGAACCAAAGGTGCGGTTTACATTTGCGGATAGCTGTGGGGTCACTCGTGTATAGAAAGGTCAGTGCCTCAACATCAGCAGCTTAATTACAGGCTTAAAGAAACTCCAGATACACTCACATGGTCACAATAGAGTAGTGCAAGCAGATTAATCTGTTAATTTGTTTTTTTCACTTGGCATTCACTTTAGCATTCATTTGGTCATTACTCTTTTGATATTGGGCTGCACATTCTTTAGTTCTCTACCTGGCATTGCAGCTAGCATCTGTGCCCAGCGTAGCAGACCCAAATTCTCATTTTTTAAATGTCTCTTTAAACTCATCACAAATACGTGTAGATGAGCTTGGGAACTGGTGCCTAAAGGGTTTGTGGGAAGCCAAATGCCAAATGCTGAAGGGAGGTATCCATGGCAACCCTGGAAGTGGGAACCACCCCAAGAAGTGGCCACTAACTGGCACCATCACACTGAAAGATATCAGTGTAAATAACTTACCTGACCGAATACTTACTGTCATAGGAACAAAGTGCAAGTTATGCCGTAGATTATATTGGAAGGTGTGCAATCAAAAGGATCATTTAGTTATTTGATTTACCGTTTCAGACCTGAAATGCTGCAGACATTGTTGTGAACAAAAGGACAAGTTGCAAACCTTGTAAACTTGAGCATTTTAAAGTACCTAGTTGTTCATCAGATAGTTTTGAGAAAACTTTTGACTAAAAGGTTGCCAAGATTCTTGTCCTGTTGAAAGGAGATAAGTTGGGGCTAAGTGAAACTTCCGCTTGTTCCAGGGTTATTAGTATGGTTTAAGAGTGAAAAAGAATTGGAGCCATGCCTTCCGAGATGGACCCTGGTAGAGGTGTGTTTCAAACTTTCTGATGTGCACTATTGTCAGTTTTAGGAGTGACAAAATTATTAATAGCTAGATCTAAAACTCACCAAGATGCCAGAATTCTTGTTCAATAATCCAAGACTTTGACAATCATTATTGACTCAGAGTCAAAAAGATACACACAAAAATGAGACTTAATTTGTGACCCACTCTAAATGATTGGGAGATTTGAAGATTGAATTAAAAAGGTTCTCAGACTTAGGACTGTCCTGGTACTGTTCACCATCTTCACTTTTAGATGGAAAATTCCCATCTCCCCTGACAGACCATATCATTATATGCCATATTTGTATTTTTGGTATTTGACTGGAACTAGCTTGCAATGCAGGAGAATATCATTAAATCGAGATTATTGTCATTTGCATTTGAAAAGACTCCGTGTTAAACTCATCAACAATAGATGAGGTTGGGGGTTGGTGCCTGGAAGGATGGTGGGACTGAGAGCATAGGAGTCAAGCACCAGGGTATCCCTGGCAACCCTGTGAGCGGCAACCACCATCTGGCACCATCACACTGCATGAAAATACAGTGGAAATGAATTGATAAACACCATGAGGGGAGGGGAAGGGAGGGGCAGAACAGCAAGAAAGCTAGCAAAGGCGAGAACACAAGTGATTGCACAATGTGTCACAGAAACCAGAACTGTGCAAAGGTCGAGCCCTGTCACTTACTGGGCGCCCCACGGCAAAGGTGAGCCGCCAAAGGTGAGCCGCCAACAGAGTACTTTTCCACCGATTTCAAACAATATGCGAGTGAACAATGTTCAACCGGATAAAGATTGAGCTATCTATCGCCACTGGACGGGGACATGGGGATTTGCGGTGGCATCAACAAAACCTGGATCGGACCGGACTGGATCACGGATCGGATCACAGACCAGATTACCGATCGGATCACGGATCGGATCACGGATCGGATCATGGATCGGATCACGGACCGGATCACGGATCAGATCAAGGAAAAAAATTCAAAATTTTGTTGAGAAAATTGCACTAGAGTGACTACTGTGAGCAGAAAGTTTTATTTAATTCAGGTGTGATATTCCTTTATTCTTTTATAATATCAAGCCAACTGGGAGCTGGTCACAGATGAATTTTTTTCAGGCTGTTGGGTTTTGATTGCGATGATCAATCATGTCTTCATATCTTTCTCCGCAGTTCAGATAAATGATATTTCGTGTATTCACTTGCATCAAAGGTAAACTGTCATAAAACGAGTCAGTATGGTAATAATAGGAAAAACATATGAATAGAAACACAAAAACTAAAAACACTAAAAAACTAAATGCCTGATGATTTCAAACAATTTCCATTTTTGAGACAAGTCTATACTTTTACAAGATGTAAGTTTGGAATACGATATTTTGCACTGGAATAAAATGAAACAAACCATTTGTATTTCAAGGAAATATAGCTGTTTTACAAAAAATTCTAGGAATGACATTGATAGTGTGAACGATAACGCAACCCGAGAATAAACAACATTTTAGGAGTTACGTCACGATTTTTAGGGTTATTTTTAGGGTCGTAAAGAGTTGCCTTTAAATAGAATAAAACCTTAAAATGATTTTGTTCTAGGATAGAAAACACTTAAGAGGCAAGAACAAATCAAAACGGAATGAGGATCATTAAGGATGGCAAAGATTAACGGGGATTGCAAATGACGAACTTGAAAAACTAGGCTAGTTTTTTCAAGATGTGCAAATCGTGATGTAGCTCCTTCAAAGCAAGTCATGTCCTTACGCTTTCATACGTAAGTTTTCTCATTAACTGTAACGCTAACTGTAATGCTCACATCTGACACGAAAATGTAGCCGAGAATTAGCCACTGATAACAATTTCAAAAACGAGAATGGGAGGTTCACGCAAGCTTCGAGCCAACTAACGTTCAAATATAACTACATCTGCCTGTTCATTACAATTTAAATTCGTTGTAAATTGGGCGCTTATGTGGCTTTTTAAATGACCTCTTGTCATTCTCTGTAATTAACATATCATTGCATCAAATTCGGGATTCTTATTTTCATTTAACATATTTTAGTTTTCCACTTTTATTTTTTATTTATTATTATCTTATAAATGGTTTGATTTTTGTTTTTGATTTTTTTTCTTTAAAACTTTGTTTGTTTTTTTTCTGTGATCCGATCTGTGATCCAATCCGAGATCCGGTCCGTGATCCAGTCGTGATCCGATTCGTGATCCAATCCGGTCCGATCCAGGTTTTGTCGACGCTGGATTTGCAGTGTTGCGGTGTTGATGTTTTTTTTTAATGCGGTGATGAGGTGAATAAAATCTCAACTTACAGTGTTGCAGTGATCTCAAACCCTACGGTGTGAGATGTTTGTGTTTTTCATGCTGCGGTGTTCGGTGAAATGAAATAATTGTTTGCGGTTCTGGGGTGTTTTGATTTACCTTTCTCAAACCTAAATTTGACCTAAATGTAGCATGTAAACTTCGTTAATCCATGCTAATTTGCGACAAACACGCACCATTGAGGTTAATAATCTGTAACAAAATGCAGACCATCACTTTCTAGTCAATCTTCAATATGCTTCGGCTGCCAATCCGAAGCTGTTTTCATTTATACGTAACTTGACAAGTAACTCGACCTCTGCCACCCGGAGCTCAGTGTTTGATAGACACGTGGAGGAGCAAGGACAGAAACAATCCTGGAAATTCTGGAAACACCAAGGCCGAATATAATGTATTATTGACTACGCAGCTTTTTCCTACAGAAAAAGGAAAAGGCGGCGAAAACTACCGGCCACAAAATATATTCAGATGTTGTGTCGGCAGGGAAGAAAGAAGGCTTTCTAAGCTAAGGAAGCTTTGTAACTTACACATGTTTACTATTTTTTTCCTTTTGCTATTCAGCTTCATCTAGAGGTCATTCTGATACCAGTCTATACCCGCTCCAAGGTCCTGGACTTTCTTGACCTTCTATTTTTTCAAACGATTGTCAATATCAAACGCAAACGCAGCTAGCTCCGGAAAGCAATACTTTCAATCCAGATAGGGCTTCAGTCAGTGGGTTTATACACCAAGAAAAGTGAGCGAAGTAGAAGAAGAGAGGGATCTGGGGTAAAGGCCATCTCTCGAGGCTCCTCTCTTTTTTCTTCATCCGCCTCCTAGCTTCGCGGAAGGTTTCTTCACAAGAGCAAGAAAACGGATTTACAGGCGTCAGCAGTATCGACATATGCACAATGAAAAGCGTTGTGATGTGCTTATTTTGTGGAAAATTGTTGAGGTATAAAAGTATTATTTTAAGTGTAGACTAAAATCATGGCGCTAAAAATACGTGTTGCGGTGATGGTGTTTCATTGACTTTTCTTGCGGTGATGCGGTGTTCGTTAATTTTGTTTGCGGTGTTGCAGTGTTCAGAACCTCCCCATGTCCCCCTCCAACTGGGACTAATCAACATATTCAATCAAACTACAGCCAATGAAATATAACTATTCCCATGGTTAACCTTCCAAAGCCACGCCGATTCAAAGTCATGTTCGTGAACATATAAATAAACTATAAACCATGAGATAGTCTCTAGCCTTAGGAATCTGCTAGTTACATTGCTCAGACTTGCTCAGACCACTACAAAAACCACAGGTGCACGACAGTTTTTGTGAATATGACATATGATATATGACGTCATTCAAAATGGTGCAGAAAATGTAGACATTCAACGAAAAAGTCTCTAAAAGGTCAACCTTGAAACCACAGCCAGGACACCCAAGATTATGAATTGCGTTCTTCAAACGCAATAACTTGCAGGCCCATTTCACATTGGTGCTAAGAGAGTCTGTATATAAAATTGTTCATCCAACACTCGTTGGTGTACACGGTGGGGGGAAGGAGGGACCACATTATAAATACATTCAATTTTTTTTGTTGTTGTTGTCTTTTGATGTGCAGTGTAAATTATTCAAGGACTCATTTGTGTATTATTCTGTTCACCCTGGATCTTTTCCCCCTCAGGCACTGCGACTTAGTCATACTTCCTTAGCAGAAACAACAACTGGTCAAATCGTGAACCTTGTGACCAATGATGTACAGAGACTGGAATCGGTAAACTCCTCTATAGCTAAACTAGGTCCAACTTGTGTGAATGATTTTCATGACTAATGAATTTAATTCTGAGTTTGTGTTAGAAATTTGTTTGCCAGTTCTTAGCAAACCTGTTGTTGTTCGTCCTTCGTAGTCGAAGATGACCAAAGACATCTAGTTTGTTAATAAATTTCTACGGTGTGTCTGGAGGTGGCTGATGAGACCAATCCGGGCAAGGAATCCTCTCCCACAGGTAGGGCAGAAGTGGGTAGGGGCTGTGCTATTAGTGCTAGCGGCTCTTTCCTTGCGTACTGCTTGCTTCTCGTCGGCTTGATGGGACCTGCATTTCTCTGCTGCGTGGGCTCCTTTGGTGATGAGTTGGCGCCAGGAGGGTCTGTCGGAGGCAAGAGACTCCCAGGACTCAGTGCTGATGTTGAAGTCTTTTAGGGAAACTTTTAGACTGTCCTTGTAGCGCTTTCGCTGCCCTCCAACTGTGCGCTTGCCAGAGCAGAGTTCCCCGTAGAAGAGCTGCTTTGGAATGCGGTCATCTGGCATGCGGGAGACGTGGCCTGCCCATCTCAGCTGGGCCTTGCGCATGACAGTGTTGGCACTAGGAAGGTCTGCTTGCTTCAGGACTTCTGTGTCCGAGACTTTGTCCTGCCAGCGAATGTGGAGAATGTTTCGGAGGCACCGCAGATGAAAATGGTTGATCAGCTTCTCATGCCGTCTTAGTAAAACTAATAATATTACGATTATACAACTGATCATCCCAGTTATACACACAACTTGAGCAGTTGTGAAATTAAAGCCTGAAAAATATTCAGGCCTGAACGGGATTCAAACCCATGACCTCTGTGATACCAGTGCAGTGCTCTACCAACTGAGCTATCAAGCCAACTGGGAGCTGGTTACTTTGAAGGTTCATAATATACCCATAGATGGTGAAGAATACAAGTGAATATATGAAAGATCATATATTTGAACTGTGGAGAAAGACACAACTGATCATCGCAGTTATACACACAACTTAAGCAGTTGCAAAATTAAAGTCTGAAAAAAATTCAGGCTTGAACGGGATTCAAACCCATGATCAATCATGTTTTCGTGTCTTTCTCCACACATCGAGGACCTGGTAATAAACTAGACCTTATAAAATGGACAATCCTGTCTAAACCAGTCATGGCATTATTTTTGTTTCTAAGATCTCTCAAAAATGGAAATTATAAAATAATGCTAGTGCATGATGTTCAGCAAACTTGTTGCATTATCAAAAGCCTGATTTTTAGTCTTACAGTCCAATGTATATATTGTTTAGGTGTAAAAGAAGAAAGAAAAGAGAAAAGTACACCTATTGATGATATACTAGAACCTTGATATTGTTGTAATCTTTTTTATTATCTTCCAGGTTACAATTTTTTTTCATTACTTATGGGTGGCTCCTGTGATGATTGTTATCGTAACAATCCTCTGTTGGCAAGAAATCGGAGTGTATGTCCTGCCTGGTATTGTTATTTTCCTGCTTCTTGGCCCACTTCAAGGATTGATTGGGAGGTTCTTTGCTAAACTGAGGTATTCTGACCAGCAATGTATTATAATTTATAACATTAAAAAAAAACAAAAAACAGTGATATACTTGTCAAGGAGTATTTTTGTGCTCGGGCTGTCATTAATTAAGGGCCTTAACCTGTAGCACCTGTTACAGCTGAGTATGCTTGATTTTCCCTTGATGCTAAGGATGAAACTGCCTGTTGAAAGAATTCACCCACAGAGTAACAAGTTTGCTATGGGTGTGGAGAACAAGAGTACAGGCAGCTCAAAACTTAATGACAGCCCTGCTTATATATTATGAATAATAATATTTAGTATTTAATATTTAACCAACAACCATATACACTTGTGCAACACAAGATCAGCTCCACAAATACATGTAACTGTTTTTGAAACATAGAACATTACAGAAAATGTTCCCTTTCATTTGGAAGAGCAGATATATAATGTAGAAAGGTTTGTTGTAGTCATTGGACCAAGTGGACGTACTCTCTGAATTGTGTGACTGAAGGTCCAAGTGAAGTAGTCTTTAGTATAAGAACTTGCTATTGATCGAGAAATTAAAGTCAGTATAAGAGGATAACTTTTGTGTACTTATGAGTTATTATAGCAAATTTATGTACTTATATTATCTTGTACTCCCAGAGAGGTTTGGTAGTTATTTAGTAACAATCACCATGTACACTAATAAAACACAAGATCAGGTCCACAAATGTCTTATAACTGCTTTTAAACTTTAAAAGAATACAGAAAATTGTCTTCTTCAGCGTGGAAGAGCAATATTGTAGAATAGTTTGTAGTTAGTACACTGTAGTAATTGGAAATGACCGGGCAAGTAAGTTGAATATTATTGAATATTGCAAGTTCAATTTCAGTTTTTCTCTGAATTATATGACTGAAGGTCCAAGTAATATAGCCAATATCAGGGTGAAATATTCTTTACCTGTAAAAACTTTTTTTGATCAAGAAATTAAAGTTAGTAGTGTTTGAATCAGAGTGGGGTTGGACTATGATGCATGTCCTTTATGAGATTACCATTGTGCATGGAGGAAGCTCTGAAAATGTCTGCAGTAAACAAATTTTAACAGTTTGGCAGGTGGGAGGGCCTTATGGTCAGCGTGTAGGACTGCAGATCAAACAGTTTGTGTTCAAGCCCTGGCTGAGGTCATTGTGTTTTGTTCTTGGGAAAGACATGCATGAACTTAACCCCCACAGTGCCCATCTCCACACAGGAGTAGAAATGGATACTGACAAATTGTTGGGTCAACCTGACAGAATGCTGGGAAGTAACCTTCCTAACTGCTTCATGCTACAGAAACTGGAGTTAAGTGCCAAGAGCTATGAACCAGATGCAATGAAACTAACAAGGCTTTGCTTCTTGCTTGTTAAACAAAACTGTGTGCTATGAAGCATTTAAGATGACCCCATGCCACATGAATATCTGGATCCTCCTGTTGGTGTCCAGCTGAGCCAGACAGCTAGGTTAATTGCAGACTGCAGTTCAGTGTCATACTTTTATACAACTTGTTCCCTTTTTCAGATCCAAAACTGCTGTCCTAACAGATGAACGAATCAAGGTGATGAATGAAATCATCTCAGGAATAAGAGTTATTAAAATGTACACGTGGGAAGAACCATTTGCTAAGTTGGTGGCTGATATTCGAAGGTTGGTGTAACATACTAGCAAAAGTATGGTTCGGTGACATAACAACACCAGTTGACGAGGCTTGCTCAACACAACAACTTTATTCTCTAAGCATCTTGGGTAATACAACAGCTTAACACAACTTCCGGTTACGAATATATTACAGTTGGTTCTCAAAGTTGCAAATTATAAAATAAACAACATGTTTCAACGTACACCTATTGGTTGGAATACATTTACTGTACTGTGGCCCAATGAAAATATAGAAAAGTATTTTGAGAATTTATTCATGATCAGTGAAAGAAACCATCATATTCTCAGGAGCCACAAAGGTTGGAAAACTTTCACCGAAATGTTTAGCAGCTGAAGTAAAATCAAACTGTTACCAGTTATTAAAATAACATCACTATGACTTACAATGCTGTTAGTAGTGATGAAGCATAATTTATTTGAAAGAACTAAAGTACATCTAAAACAGTTAAGAAGGACAATATCTTTGCGAGATAGTTATACATGCAATCGCCATTGATAGGCAACAATGTGTTCATTAACAGATTGATATAAAAATATTATGGATAGCTCATGTTTTTACAATAGCCCCTATGTGTGATGACATTAGCCTGGCTTAAATTGCCACCAAGCCTTGGTTTGAGAATGCAAAATTTAAATCTTATCACAAACTAATTCCCAAAGTAACAAAGATGAATAGAATACTCATGTGAAAACAACAGGAAGACAACAAAGGTTCGAGAAAATGTGGCGCAAACACAGCTTGGTGGTGAATTTTGAGCATGTTACGTAATCGCATAAGACCTACTTAACATCTTTCTTTTTTTCAGACAGGAAACTAAAATGGTGAAGTACGCTGCACTTTTCCGTGCAATTAATTCCGGATTCTATATGGCTGCCCAGCCTGTCATAGCTTTGGTAGTTTTTGTTGTGTATGTGATGACTGGGCATACACTAACTGCAGAGAGAGTGTTTGTCGTTCTGGGTCTGTTCGTGGCAGTGAGAGTGAATTTCACCTTGTTTTTCTCAATGGGTATCATGTACCTTAAAGAATCATCCGTGTCAGAGAAGCGATTGCAGGTAACAAGATTAAACTGTCATAACTGCAATATTTGAAAAATGTATGTGTAAACAAATGATAACAAGTAAACATTTTGTGCGTAAATTGTCAAAATTTGTATAAGTTCAAGTCTAAACCATTAGTTGAGGGAAATTCTGTGGTGGGAGAACTGTTTAATAGTAAACTAATTTCACACCTTTCATTTAAAGGGTCCCTATCATGGCGGTATGCTGCATTTTTTGTCCATCAGTGCTAGCTAGCGCTACAAGTAAAACTGATTGCCTTCACCAATACACACAATCCTCCTAGAACACTAGGATGAAGAATCAAGATATTATTTGAATGTGTTGTTGAAGAAGAAACAAATTGCATTTGGTTTTTCAAGACCCAACTACAGAATTTGAAAACCTCTGCCTGACTAAGTAAAATTCATATCACAACCCTGCATAATTAGGTATCTCATTACACCTGACCCGCATGGTTCAGAGGCATCTTAAATTTTTGAAAATTTAAGATAGCTCTGAACTCCAGGTACAGAATTTTTTAGACTTTGCCAAAAATGATAAGAAATAGTTATAAGCACTTTAAGCTAAAATTGAGCCGGTTTTTAGCAGGTAATACTGTTGATATGGTAACTTATTGTGTCACAAAAAGGATAACAAGGTGTTCTTCAATGATTGGGCAGTTTTTGATACCACGATTGTGGCATCAACTGATAAAGAGTGGTTATATAGCCCATCAAAATCTTGGAAAGCACTGGAAACTGTTTCAAGCCACCTTAAGTAAGATGCATGTAACTGAGGCCAACTCTCCTGGATTATCCAGGAGTTCCCTAGATACAGTCTTAATCTCTCACTCTCCTGTATGCGGTCACCAATTCTCCCAGATATGAAGAAAACTGCTTAAAGTACATTTTGCACACTTATTTTGGCTGATTTTTGGCATTTTAAGGGGAAAATGTTGGACTAGGATAATTAGATGGTTTTAATCAAGTTTGATTCATCAAACACAGTTCTTGCCCAAATCTGAGTTTTTTCTTAGCACGTTCTGAAACTAAACCAAGAATTAAAATAACATTAAACCCCCTCTTTTTTTAATAAACTGTACTTTGTTGTCCAAAGACTTCTCATTATCAGCACTAATGTATATACAGTCGAACTTCTGGTTGTGACCACCTCTCCTCAGCGACCGGTTTTTCAAAATACCAAAAGTTTCCAAGTCAAATCACTATATTTGGAACCTCTTGTAAGTGTGAACACCTCTCATAAGCGACCGCTACCATTTTGTTTTTGTTTTTGTTTTTTTACTTTTGTTTTTAACCTCCTGTAAGCAACTACTTGAGAGATAATAGAGCAGAAACTGGATAGTAAGGCATTGTGACATTAACACATTCCTGATAAGTACAAGAGATGGAAATTTCTCAATGAGAAGTACCAGATTTTTCTCAAAATTGACCTTTTACATGAGTAAAACATTTAAAACATTGGGTAAGTCTCTGTAGTTACCATATGCTCTTGTAAGGAAGCACCTCCCATAAGCAGTCCCCGAGGCCTTGGTGGTCACTTACAGAAGGTTCAACTGTATTAACTTTTTCGGTTGTCTTTTTTTAAGAAATTCTTGGAACTGGAAGAAAGGGAGCCAAATGTGTCAGCTGCTATTGAAAATGGTATTGAAAGCAAAGGAGATGTTCCAGTGGTGAAGCTGAACAGAATTACAGCTTATTGGGATAAAGTAATATATTGTCTAGTCCTTTTGTCATTGTTTAAAGTCAGTAGAACAAATGCTCTTAGCTTATTGGCAAAAGCAATCTCTTCATTGTCCAACCTTTTAAAATAGGATAGTCCTGATATTGTAAAAATTATAGAACTTTTCAAAACTGGAACACACAGTTATTTTACCTAATAGTATGTATTTTTCAGGAAATTCTAATTGCCAAAGTGAAAAAGTAAATGCAATAAGTATTATTAAATTTTATCATCTTACATACAAGGAATCAGCGCTTTGATTATTACTGTTGTGCAAGACATGTTTGTTCTGCTTTCTTTTTGTTTGTTTCTTTTGTTTAAGCTGTCAGTTTCATCCAATTTTGATCAAAAGTAATACTTCTTATGAGTTTGTGAGACACACACGAGCAATTGTTTTGTAAATAAGTTTTGCAATGATACAATTGGTGATTTTTTTGCAGTCTCTAAACCCAACTTTGAAGGATGTGACTCTTGAAGCAAGGCAGGTATGTTATCAACTGTCAACAATGCAATATCATACAATCTTCCAGTACAAAATATTAAGTTGTAGTTATATATTGTGTCCAGAATATTCTGATCCAAGTTTATCTGCTATCCAAGAGTAAGTGCAGGCGAAGTTGATTGTTGCAATTTAGCACTGTCTTTGGTTTAAACTTTTTGAAGCCAGTTTGATTGTAATTTTGCTTTGTTTGGGTTACTACAACATGACTTAGACTCTTAGACAAACGAAAAAAAAAATGTAACTGTATTAAGGAAGTTTATAGCAAGAAACCCTGCAACATTGTTCTCGTTATTCTGATTCTTGGTACCTGATTAAGAAAATTACATTACTATGGTTTTGAGAATTCAGATGTTGACTGCTTTAGAGAAATGGATTTAAGATATACATGCAACTATATAGCAATGATGACCCTGCTATTGTTTCCGCAGGGTGAACTTCACATTGTTGTTGGACCAGTGGGGGCTGGAAAGGTGACTTAGTAAACAATTTAAAATCATTTTGCATCAATCACAAAAGAGAAAAATAATAATATATGTAATTTGATTTTTAGAAGCTTGACTAAATTATGACTGTAATGAAAAAATACAGTACGGATAAAGAAATGAAATGTTTTTTCACTGAAAAGAATACCAGTTTGCACCATGGGCAATGCTGATCTGAGTCACTATACATGTAGAACTGGTACAAGACCAGTCCAAGGCCATGCTAGTCTGAGTCGGGCATATTAAAAATATGAAATGGCAAATGACAAAATGACACTATGGTTACCCTAAATAGCACTCTGGTTATCCTAAATAGCATTCAGGTTAGCCTCATTATGACTGACTCAACAGTGGTTGGCTCTCAATGACATAAGGGTTAACCCATATTCCACATTCACTCTTACCCATAGTGCCATTTCATCATTTTGCCATTTTGTGTTTTAAACACGCCTGTCTGAGTCGCACAGATCTGAACCATGTCACTATGAACAGTACCATTCTTAAAGCCTTACCATTTGGGTCGCAACAGTCTCAGCCACAAGCCATCTCAGTTTAAGGCTGCCAGTTTGAGTCATACTGGTTTGAATGGTATGGTCTGCCTAGTAAGTCAGTCTAATAAATGATCCATCTGAGTCGCATCAGTCTGACTGGTCAGTTTGAGTCATATGGTAGATCTGTGTCACACTAGTCTGTATTATATGGTTAGTTCAGGGCAGACCAACCTAAGTTGTACTTCTTGTTTTTGTCAGCCCCAATGGACCTTGATATTCTCTGTGTTTAATAATAATATTAATAAAAATGATAATGATAATGATAATAATAATCGTATTTATATAGCGCACATATCCTAAGTTCATGGCACGTTACAAACGTAGAAAATATACGCAAACAAGTAAAAAATAACCAAAGCAAAATTAATAAAATAATAATACCTAAAAATAACTAAAAATGGCCGTACTTACAAAACAAAGAACGACTCGTTAAAAATTCTGTGAAAAGATAGGTCTTAACGGCCCTCTTAAAACTATCAATCAAAGTCAATCTGCGCAGAGCTAAGGGTAAATTATTCGAAAGTTTAGGGGAAAATACAGAGAACGCTCTATCTCTGTAAGTCTTAGTAAATAAGCTGGGCTGATCTAGAAGTATTACTTGTCAATTTCACTGTTATTGCAGTCGTCACTACTAATGACCGTCCTTGGTGAATTGCCAATTTCTGATGGTGACCGATCCATTCATGGTAGAGTAGGCTATGCTTCTCAACAAGCTTGGATATTTAATGGAACTGTGAAGGAAAACATTCTGTTTGGTCAAGGTTTTCACAGGGATCGCTATTTAGAAGTAATCGATGCTTGTGCCTTGCAAAAGGTAAGATACGGATTCACACACTGTATGGCGATAATCAATTTATTTTTTTGTGCCCTCTGCTAGATTATCGCCTTCTCACAGGCCAAATTGATTGCTTATTTCCTGAAACAGCTCCTGATAAAAGGACCTTTTAGTTACTTTAGAACTTTGTCATGCAGTACCCTAACAATTTGTTAAATAATTTTGGTTCTAATCTACTGTTGTTGTCACTGACACTTTTTGTTACACTGACCCAATGTATGAGAACATGTGCTCGGAACACGGAAGACCACAGACGTGACGTGATTTCAACTTTGGAGGCATGGCTTGGTTCCTTATAGCATGAGTATTTTTATTGGTTTAAACAACCTCTGTAAATGCAGCTATAAATAGTGACACTGGAGGCATAAGAGAACCAGACTTAACACACCCTGGTGGGGATAGACATCATGAAAATAAACTATTGTTGTTAAGAACACAACACAAAGGCAACATTGTGGCTTAAGCTTGAACAGGCCTCAAGAAAGTTGCTGTGAAACTGATTTGGCTAATCACTAATTTACTCTGGTTTGGGAAATAATTACCTTACTGTGTTTTGCAATTGCAGGACTTGGAGCTTTTCCACGCTGGTGATTCAAGTTTGGTTGGAGAGAGAGGTTTAGTGCTAAGTGGTGGACAGAAGGCACGCATAAACTTGGCAAGGTTTATGACTCAACTCACTATTCTGTTGTTAATTAGAGCAGTCTTCAATTGAGTGTCATAAAACCAGAAAGCCAAACCAGCTACTTACCAATTAGACTACTCAGCCAATCTCAAACCATAGTGAAACCAAAACCAAAGTAATTGCCTGACTACTTTGATACTTAATTGAAAACTGCTTTATACTTAAATTTGTATATATTAGGGAGCTTAGATGGCAAAGTGGGGAGATTTCACACCTTCCACCAAGCTGAAGGTCACGTGGATGGGATTCCTGAACTCAATCAGCATCATATTAATTTGTGGTTGAGTTTGTTGGTGATTCTTATCCTTGCTCTGAAGTTTTTTCTGTACGTTTACCCCCGTCCTGGTTTTGATACCCCCACAGAAAATAGCTCTTCAAATTTCCAATTTGACCTGGAAACAGTAGACAAATTAAATAGCCATTCCATGGTCCATGGATGTCCCACTGCTTGTTTATTTATTTATTCTTCTGTTATATTTTTTTTATGGAAATGATAAATCATTACAATGAAGTCAAAGTAACCCTGAGTGCTCTCACCTGAGAATTTTGCAAGTTCTGTATATTACAAAAAAAATTCAGCCTTCTGTGGCACCTCCATTTAACCACTTCTGTTTAGAGGCGCCCTCTGATACATACAGACATGAATTCCCACTACTAATAAGTACAGTGGAACCTCTCTAACACAGACACCGAAGGGACAGAGCAAAGTGTCCGTATTAGAGAGGTGTTCATATTGTAGAGGTCACTATGATGACGTCACTTTTAAGTCTCCGCTGACAGTTTAGCATGTTTAGTATCTAAACTCAGGCCCAAAATTGAGTGTCTTGTGAATTTCTGAATCTAAATGATAAAGTGTCAATGTTTGTGTAACCGCCGACAGGAAACGGTACATGTTGCAAATTATCGACACATGGTCCCCGGAGTGTCCAAACTTTGTATGAATTTGCTCCCTAGGGCCAAGATTTAGTGTCCGTTGTCCGTTTTAAAGAGGGTCCGTATTATAGAGGCTTTTTTTAGACGAAATGTATGAGAATTTTGTCGGTGCATTAGGAAACTGTCCGTATTAGAGAGGTGTCTGTATGGAGAGGTTCGACTGTTACTGTTTTGTTCATTGTTGTATTATTGTAGAGCTGTTTATCGTGATGCAGACATCTATCTTCTTGATGACCCCTTGAGTGCTGTAGACACACATGTTGGAAGAGAACTGTTTGATAAGTGAGTTAGAAAAGCAACAATATTGGTGCACCACCAATGCTGGAACTTTTTTTTTTTTGTAATTTTTTATTTTTTTCATGGCACTTATAATGCAGACTTACAATATGACACACAACTTAACCATACTCAAACATACTTCTAACAATACTTTACTTACAAATACCGAATTACAGTATGTTGCTTACAGTAGACTACTTACAATAAATTACATTACTAAACATACACTACATACATGTAGATTACTAACAATGCATTACTCACAGAAAACTACTTACATACAATAGAGTCTAATTTCCAATAATTTTTTGTGAGAGGAGGTTCAAGAAACAATGTCGAAAGACTAGATGAAATTGCTGCAACTGCCGTAAGTCCACAGTTATAAAACCACTCCTGTAGTTTTCTCAGGGATCTCACTTCGGGTCCTCAACTCTTCATTGTAAAATAATTTGATTTTTACAAGTTGGTGATCATCCACATGCAACAATCAACATGGGTTTACCAGCACTGGAAGAAGATAGAAATGCTTTGGAGGTTGTAACTTGCTATAACAATGGGTAAATTTGGTTTGTTCTTCTTAAGTGGCCGATATGTTACAGTCGCTTGGTTGAAGTTCAGTTGTATCATTATGATTCAGTTTAGCGCCCTGAGGTTGCAAATTTACTTTTGGAAGCTTAAGGAAGGGCGTCTATTGTAGAGGGGTGTTGTTAGGGAATGTGCACGTAATTGTTCATTTCAGAATACAGTCAACTACCGGTATAGCGGACACCCTCGGGACCGCGATTTGGTGCCCGTAATAGCGAGAGTCCGTAATAGCAGGGTGCGAGAAAATTTTTATGTTGTAACATTTGGACAGACTGGACGAACTTATACATGGCAGCGATACTGCAAAGAGGGCCTTAAGAGAAAAGACGAAGAAATTTTGATTGATGGACGGAAGAAACGGAAATCGACCAAAAAAGACAAAGACAATCTCAAAAAGTAGAAAAAATAGACTTGATATGTGTGCAAATATTCCAAGATGCTGCACGGTATCCACTATAACGAGAGAGAAAACAATAAAATTGTGACGTTGGGACCGAATAAAGTGTCCGTAAGTCCGTAATAGTGGGAGTTTGTTTCAGTCAAACGTCTGTAACTTTCGCCGGGGATTTAGCTGTTGTCCGTAATAGCGGGGTGTCCGTAATAGCGAGGTGTCTACAAGGCGAGAGTTGACTGTAGATATTGGTTTGTACTTAAACTGCACTTTGATCAACAACACAAGATAAATAAATGTAACTCAAGAACCGTAACGGCAGGGGTTCTGCTTAGTCAGCACAATTCTCTTGCCTAGTCCAAGTGAATATGATCATCTTTGCATTTTGATGAGAAAACAGACAACATAGTTCATTCTATTCCATGTCAATGTCTTGAACGTCACTTTTTCAATGAGAGCATTTGTAAAAGAAAATGACTCTTACGGGGAAGTGCTGATTTGGGAGGGGACGCTTATTGGAAGAAAGACACTAAGGCTAATCATGACAGTAAACAACAAAACAGCACAAGGGATTTTTTTTTTTCAGGTGCATCCTTGGATTACTAAAGGATAAAGTCTGTGTGCTGGTGACTCACCAATTGCAGTACCTGAAGGATGGGACCTCGATATTGTGTCTGAAGGAGGTCAGTGCCAGTGTTCTCCCCCAACCCCTACCCAGAGCACATTGACCTCGCCCAGAACCCAAATAAGGAGTGCTCAATCTGGAGTCCAGCTCACAAACCAATGGACCACCGGGCCTGCCGCCAGGCTTATAAATACAGAATTATTTCAACTTTTGGTTAAATATACATCTGTTTACAAAGGGTTCAATAAAGTCCCAGTTTCTGCAGTGCTAAGCGACTAGGAGTATCTGCCCAAGAACCCAAAGCAGTGACCCCAGCCAGGACTTCAACCTAGAACGCTTGATCAGCAGTCCAGCGTGCTAACCATTCAGCCATCATACCTCCACTTTAACACATAAAGTCATTCAAATGGTACTAAATCAAAATGGTATTTGACTAGGTCGTTCCTGGTTTTTCTCAAGTTACAGCCATCCTAATAATATAACCATGTCAATTGTATCACTGATATAGACCCTATTCATAAATGTCTGCCAGTGTAAAATTATTTTGCTTTCATTTAAATTAGCCCAGCTAACCTCGTTTGAAGGTAAAAATTCGTTTGAGTTATCAACTCAAAAACGAGGTTAGTTCGGCTAATTTTAATACTTACAAAAGAATTTTTAATCGGCAGCCATTTATGAATAGGGTTTATTGGTTTGACGCATTTTTGACACTTGTCTTTGTCACAGGGTTGTTGCATTGGACAAGGCTCATTCTCAGAGTTAACCAGCACTGGTTTTGATGTTCAGTCTCTTGTGTCTATACCTGAGTCTGATTCTGACAGTACCATTGAACCTGATGATATTCAAGTAGACGAGAAAGAAAAAGATATATCCGCAAAAATGACTGTTGTTAAATCTGTGGTAGGAATATGAAACTTGGTTAAATGAGTCTGGTTTTGCATAATTTTGTTGTTAACTTTTGGAACTATTTGGTGGTGGTTTTGTTCTGGTAGACCCCTAATAGAGCCTTTTTAGAAAGGATTGGAGGGAGCTTAATTTCAAAAGTAGCCGTGTCAGCCAGAACAGTGATGAGAATTTATGGTTTTGTGAAATGCTATACACATGTATGAAGAAAACCGAAAGGAGAAATTTTATGTTGATATCGGACCTTAAATAAGGTGCAAGGCAAGGTAACTGCGCAATAACTTATTAAATATTTTCGCTCGCGCGCGATTGGTCTAAACGCGTCTCATGACTGAATATTCTCCCAGTTTTCAAAACATGCACGTGTTGCGCAAAATATTTGACGGATAATAAACACAATAAACTCCATTGGCATGAAAATATTCTCGCATATTTGTCCTTGGCCAGTACATGTATCTATTCCTCAACGCTCACAATTTTCCTCGAGCTACGCTCTCGGAAAACTGTTCGCTTATCGGAACAAATAATATCCGCGGACAGATATGCGAGCATATTTTCGTACCAAATGGAGGCTATTGTTTATATAACTGTGTATTACTATTACCAGGAATTGTCTGAAAAAGATGAAAAGACTACTGAAAAAGAAGACCGCTACACTGGGACAGTAACTTGGAAAGTATATTTTGAGTTCTGGAAAGCGGGAGCTGGGATCCCTATGTTATTACTCTTGATAATACTTATCATCGGCACACAGGTAAATCAAGGTACTTGGTTGATATGGCAAAGCAATTACGTCCAGTTCAGGTGCACATCAATGAATTTATCAAAACTGCCATAATAAATAACCCCTTGGATGTTAGTGGAGACCTTTTAATGATTGTTAAAGATTGGGTTGACTGGATTAAGTGATCAAAGAACAGTCCTCGTTTAGACAGCATCAGTCTATATTTCTGGTGTCAGTTCCCAAGACAAGAGCACAAGGGGAAAAATGACCTGGGAGTCTAACGAGGGCTGTGGTTTAAGGACGTTCGTGCTAATTGTTTCTGTGCATCCTTATTGCGCACGCAAATTCACACGCCACGTCATGCATGAGAGCGTACGCTCTAAATAATAAATGAACAATGATAGGGCAGATGACCATTGCTATAGCTTTGCCTGGATTTAACGATCTTGGATATTCGGTGACGCGTACTTTTCTTTCCAGAAACAGACTTAATTTACAATTATCTCCACATTGTCCAAAAATGAACAAAAAATCAATGTGGGAAGTTAAAAAAAATTTAAGATTTCTGTCCACGGGACATCGAATCCTGCCATCTTGCGGCTGCAAGGCGCGTGGAACTATGGTTGCTTAATGCGAACTTGTTCTTTAAGGACCCTCACCTGCTGATTAAATTCACTTAATAGGTCCACGTAAACAATATTTGGCAGAGAACATTTCACTGCAAAGATCTAATTGCAATATTTTTGGGCTTACAGACACTGTGGCCTTATTCGCTAATGAAGCCCGATCTTTTCAGATTTAGGGTGTTCTTCCGGGCATGTTCTCCCCCAAAACGAAGTCGGTGACCCCCATTTTTTTTTCACATTTCCGAAATAGCTAACTTATCATCTTACAGTGGTAAAAGTCTCAGAAAATACCCCAGAAAGTACCCCCAAAATGTTCAGGAGATATATACCCATCTCCCCCCTCCCCCGAAACGCTCACATGATATGTATATACCTAAAAAAATTAGTATGGGTAATCCAATCGTTGGTCTTTGACTTGTTAATTGTATTAAGAAATGTCGCGCCAAACGTTGCTATGGCAATTTCGTAATTTCACATGTGAAATTATCAATTAACGCTGGTATTTCTGACCAAAATTAAGGAGTAATTGGACACCCATGATACCAATTAGATAAATAGATAAATAAATAAATAGAATAAATAAATAAATAAATAAATGAATAAATAAGTAAATAAAGCACCAAAGAGAATATTTCATCAAGACAGGTTTTCAAGCTACACAAGTTGTAGAAATAACTAGTCTGTATACTTAACTGCTTTCCACTTCCTTTATTTGATTATTTAGGCAGTAGTCATGCTCTCCGAATGGTGGCTGGCCCATTGGTAAGACAAATTTCACAGAATTTTCGTTTATCTGATATTTTGAATGGTAATAGTTTATTACTATTGTTCTTAAGTGAAAATTTGATGTGGGAAGGTCCTGAGCTGTTGCGTATTTCACTGGTGTTCCATGTATTTTGTATGCAAGTGTTTTCCTGTTAGCAATCAGATTGCAAAATCAAGGTTTTGACGGACTACAACCTAGTGTCAAGTGGAAGGCGCGGAAGCCTCATGATTAGTGCGCTCGTCTCCGGATCGAGCAGTCTGGGTTCGAGCCCTGGCCGGGGACATTGTGTTGTGTTCCTGGGCAAAACACTTTACTCTCAGAGTGCCTCTCTCCACCCAGGTGTATAAATGGGTACCGGCGAATTAAACGCTAGGGGTAACCCTGCGATGGACTAGCATCCCATCCAGGGGGGAGTAGAAATACTCCTAGTCGCCTCATGTTACAGAAATCGGGATAAGCTCCGGCCTGATGAGCCAGTTGGCTCGTATACAGACTTAACCTACCTACCAAGCAGGGGGCCTGGTCAACTGGGAATGAGTAGTTTAACTGTTTAGCATACCCAGTGGCTGTTCAGTTAAACACTAACTATTTATAAAACTGATTGCGTGTGGTGTTGTTTATTATTAGTAGTAGTAGTATTATTAGTATTAGTACTAGTGTTAGTGTTAGTTTTAGTGGTAGTGGTAGTGGTAGTGGTAGTGGTAGTGGTAGTGGTAGTGGTAGTGGTAGTGGTAGTGGTAGTGGTAGTGGTAGTGGTAGTGGTAGTGGTAGTGGTAGTGGTAGTGGTAGTGGTAGTGGTAGTGGTAGTGGTAGTGGTAGTGGTAGTGGTAGTGGTAGTGGTAGTGGTAGTGGTAGTGGTAGTGGTAGTGGTAGTGGTAGTGGTAGTGGTAGTGTTTGTTAGTGTTAGTGTTAGTGTTAGTGTTGGTATTGGTGTTAGTATTAGTATTAATATTAGTATTGGTATTATTCAGTTCGATTGCAGGCTAAAACTAACGTAAAAAACTGAAAAAAGTGTATTTTCTTGTTTTGTTTGCGCGTTTGTTAGTGTTAGTGTTAATGTTAGTGTTAGTGTTTGTTAGTGTTAGTGTTGGTATTGGTATTAGTATTAGTATTAATATTAGTATTAGTATTATTCAGTTCGATTGCAGGCTAAAACTAACGTAAAAAAACTGAAAAAAGTGTATTTTCTTGTTTTGTTTGCGCGTAATCTATGTGATATAGCATATAAGTACTTAGAACGTTTATTATATTGTCGTTAGACACTTGGGAAATGTGAGAAAACTCCAAAGAAATGTACTAAAACAGTCGAGGTATCTGAATATTTCTCGTGTTCTGAAATTTCTCAAATGTTTATGACACTATAATAAGTAGTTTAAGCTTCTTTTTCTGTTAAAGGAGTTTGCCTAGATTTTTTTCAAGTTCGTCGTTTGCAATCCGTGTCAATCTTTTCCATTCTTCATCATCCTTGTTCCTTTATGGCTTCTTTTTGACCTACCTTAGTAGTAACTGTATTACTGTGTTATACCTGAGGGTTTTGATCCGTTGACTGTTTTTAAATGTGATCTTTGTAGGGCGGATCTGGAGGAAAAACTTGCGTATGAAGCGGCTACTCTTTCGAGCAACTCTTCGACTACATCTGAAGAACTTACTGAAATGAGGAAACACAATATTTCAATTTACGGCTCCCTTGTTGGTGGCACCTTCCTCTTAGCCTTTGCAGCTGCTGTTGTCTTCCTTTACATTGCTGTATCTGCGTCTCAGAACCTTCACAATAAGATGTTTAAGAAGCTCCTTGGTGCGACAACTTACTTCTTTGATACAAACCCCGCTGGTAGGTGTTGGTCGTAGTTTTCTCCTCGCTGCCCTGCAAATGCCTTCATGAAAAGCAGAAAATCTTTTCCACGTAGCGAACAGTTGGGTAACAGTGGCGGATCAACGGGATGGGCCCAGGGGGCCCGTCCCACCCACCCACCCCTTATTTGGGGTAAAAAAAACTGGAAGAACAGAAGGAAGAAAAGCCGGCCAGGCAAGCAAAACAAAACATATGCATCTATCTAGTTTTCATGACACATTCCAATTGTTTTGCATTTTTTGCAGGAAGAGTGTTGAACAGGTTCTCAAAAGACATTGGTCAGATGGATGATTTGCTGCCTTACACATACTATGACTATGTTCGGGTATGTTGTGCTTCATTTTTGTCTTTGTAAAAGGTGAGATCTTCGTCGGGCTGGGTCGTCCATACCGCCGGAGTTTATCCAACTTTAAATAGTATCAAGCGAGTTTAGTGGAACTCCGCCTTACGGTCACCTCGTTAATACAGTCACTGCGTAATTACGACCACTTTTTTTGTCTCGGCAAAACGCCCAAACATTTTCTTATGACAAAACCCTGTTAATGCGGCCATCCCGTTAATACGGCCAACGGCCACATTCTGAAATCCCAACCTGTACAATCCTATCTAATTTTACCCCCTTTATGCGGCCTCTTTAACCAGTTATGTTCATTTTTCCATTGTTAATTAACGAGACGAAGTGGAGGTGAAGAATGTTCACCAATGATCACTGAGCCTGAGGCGAATAATTGTTTTAGCATAATTTTCAGAGGTGAATATCAAGGACTACAAAGTGACGGACAAAAACATAAAAGCACAAACGCAATTGTTCGTGTGCATACACGTATGCAGCCGTAGTTTTAATAACAAGCTTACACGTACATCGACTGTCAATCAATTTACTCATCGAGTTCGGCAGTAAAACGAAGGAGCGAAACACTACGAAAAATAAATTCATCCAGTACTTTTGTTTTATCGTGTTTCACTTCGTTCATTTATTCATCGTCTAAAAATGAGTAGCTTTAGTTGGAAGAAAAATAACTTTCGGTCAATCGATCTGACCTGCTGGCGATCAACGTAACCACTACGTTTACGATTCTTAAATGCCTTGAATACAAATTCTTGAAAAGATTGTGGGTCCAAGGGCGACAGCAATCAATTTGAAAATTCTCCATCCTTTCAAATATCCTGGACTTGGAGTGATGTCTTTCGAGTAAATGAAAATTTCATTCAGCAACTGTCAGCCGTGTTTACTTGCCGAGATGGGCAAAGGTTACGAGCTTAGTAACCAAACTCTACTGGGGTGCGTATAGCGTCATATGCCGAGCTTTTCGACCAATCAGAAAGTCCAATTCTTATATTAACCTCTGAAAATTATACTAATATTGCATGTAACGAATGAAGTTTCAATTTTTTTGAACTTATATCTGCATTCTGGATACTCATTAAAGAACAACTGTTTAGAAGTGCATTTGTGATATATCTGTGAGACGAAGCTCAATTTAGACCAGTCAAAGTTTGGCCCTACCCCGTTAATACGGCGAAATTTTCATGGCCCGTTGGTGACCGTATTAACGGGGTTCCACTGTACGTGTATTATTAAAAGCTGGATCATCGGATTATGCATTTCAAGAGTTTTCATTGGCTTGGCCTTCATGCTATATTTAACGAGCTAATCATCTCATATCCAACAAGCGGGAGTGGAATAATTGTTTTATTGAAAACGCGCCCAAAATATGGAAAACTAAAATTGAATAAAAGTAAAAACGCCTCGAAAAATCACGCGTATGCTTACCATATTTCTAGAGCATGGTATGATGACAACTCTAAGCTACACTCCTCCTTAGCTATCTATCATCTCATATCCAACACGCCTTCGTGGAATAATTGTTAAATATTGGATTTTTATTCAATGTTTTGGGTTGGGTTTCCGCACACTTACATTAACCGTTACCCAAAAAATATGTGGTATAAACAGGCTATACGGAAGGAATACTAAACGGTTTGACAAATTTCAACGGCTTTAGACTTGACTTGTTTTTTATTATTATTTTATTGTAGCTGATGGTGTTGTCATTTGCAATTCTGTCGCTGAATGTGGTGTTTATGCCATACTTACTGGCGGCAGCCATTCCCACTGTGCTGTTGTTCCTGTTCATTCGTCATTACTACCTAAAGTCAGCAAGAGAGATTAAACGTCTTGAAGCAATGAGTAAGTCTGAGTGTTTCATGTGTGTAAGCTGTCTCTAACTTCTTTCGGGATATTTTGTTGTGAGTTGTTTAATATGACATATAGACACGAGTGTTCTACTGGAAAAGACACCACCCGCAAAATTCATGCGAAACCAAATCCGGTACTCGGGTGGCGTATTTTCCATATCCTCACTAGTGATTTGTAGTGAAGATATCGATTACTTCACTGATATCTTGTTTGACCTTAAATTTGTTGGTGTATGATCGAAACATCTTCGGATCATCCTCTAAAGTCTTCCGCAATCTTCGGTAATCTTCGGACATTTTCGGAAATTGTTCGGAAATGTTCGTGTGGCCTTTGGACAGTTTTTGGAGAATCTTCGGAAAGTGGTCGGAAATCTTCGGAAAATCGTCAAAAACGTCGTTATCAGTATATCTATATGATAAACAAAATAATACACGGTTGCTTGAAGATATGGAATATCTCTTCTCTTGTTCAACTTTATATCTCACTCGTTCGCTGCACTCACTCGTGAGATATCTAGTTGAACAATCGAAAATATATTTCATATCTACGCGCTCACATGTATCATCCTCTGTCTACTTACTAACCTAACCACCTCGAACCGTACTGGGGAATATTAGCCCTCGGTCGTTTTTGTACAGACCTTGCTGCGCTTGGTCCGTACTGCCACGACCTCATCCAATATTCCTTGTTCTCGGTTTGTAAGAGGTTACTATGTCGTTAGCCTCTGCCGCAGACTTTCTCTGGGCTCGTCACGCAATCTTCCTTCCCCACAGGGGGAGAAAGATTGCGTGACGAGGCCAATGCCTGCGTAGGAGGCTACTATGTCACCTACGCTTAGGTAATTTTCTGGCATGTATTATTGTTTTGTCGGAAAGTCGGTAAAATGTCAGTATGATTTCTAAAACGGTTGAAGATAACAAAACAAGTTTGTAGAAAATGCAAGAGGGAAGGACTTGTCAGGGATGGAAGAATGTTTTACTTGTAATCAATTCTTTTATAAATAAATGAAAAAATATATAAGAAACCCACGCGGGGTTTCAAATAGGACAGTGCCCAGCTCAATACATTGAAAACATTACACCGGCAACAGAAATATCTGATTGGTAGAGTTAGTTATTGGCCCTCTGAACTAACGTGATAGTGAAATATTTTACTTTAATTCTTTTTCATCTTATTTCCTCTTTAGACCGCAGTCCTTTGTATTCTCATATATCTACCAGTCTCCACGGTCTAACCACCATTCGAGCTTACTTGGCAGAAGGTCGATTCAGACATCTGTATGAAGTCTATCAAGATGACCACACGGCTTCTTGGTTCCTGTTCATGGCAGGATCCAGGTGGCTTGGATCCAGGCTCGACTTCATGTGCACTGTGTTTATTAGCTTGGCGTCTTTTACGCCTCTATTTTTGGCAGAAGGGGGAATACGTAAGTCTTTAATTAACGGGGCGGGGGGCTTGACTGGATTACCGTAATTACAGCTAGGAAAAATGTCAGGAAACACCTTATGAAGGACTAATGGTCAATTGCATGGGTTCTAAGGCTTGTAAAAATGTTTCTTTATTGCTCCACTATTACGCCATTGTACCATATTAGGTCAAGACAACGTGCAAAATATGAGCCCGTTTTGCACCGTAGAATCGTATTTTGTTTTTGTCATTTGCACGCGCCTTAGGCAATCGGTATAATGTTTGGATGATGCAGGATGCATTTCTAAACCTAGAAGACAAAATAGAAAAGGGCGTAGTACTTTAGTACTTCTTTTTCTAGGAAATCCAAACAGGACATGGATTTTAACATTTTACACTTTCTAAAAAGTTTTTAACTAAGTTTGTGTCCATCAGAGATCACGCTTTTTCCATTTTCGTTCCAGTCCTGTCTGCCGGAGTGGTTGGCCTTACAGTAACATACGCCAAGATGTTAACAGGAGGATTTCAGTGGTGTGTTAGACAGAGTGCTGAAGTTGAGAATCTGGTATGTCGTCCAAAACCTATCAAGTAAGCTATGCCAGTACTGAAGGTGGCGTTCGCAAAAAGGCTTGATATAGACACCGTTTGTTGGAATTGTCTCGTATTACACCACCTTGATCAGGTTTAGAATTTAGCCGGGGCCTGATCTGCCGCCTTTGCTCTCAGAACCGTGAACACTTGGTGCAAGTTGCCAGGAAGAACCTGAAGTGAACTTGAACTTAACCAACTGGTCACACTCTAATAGTAATTTTGAGTGGCCAAATTACTGACTGAACTTATAATGTAGAGACGTTACAAATCAGTATTGTTACCTGCTAGAAGTAAATACAATTTCTCTGTGGAGAGGGAAATTTCATCTGTATTGTAAAATTTCTTCAGGTATTTGCGATTTACAGATCATTTCATGTATTTTCTGTCACTTAGTCTACCCTTGATAATATATTATTTCTTAGTTTTGTGGGCTTAAGGAGATCTTTGTTTCCAATGTCTTGTGCCTAGCGTACTTTTGTTGGAAATGCTTTAAGTTTTGCTCCCAGGAAATGCATGAAAGAGGCAACTTTGCTACTCAGTTGTCTCTAAAATGTGCCCAGAGATAGCACTGCTTATGTTATTATCGCAGCTCAGGGGTACGAACACTGTTAACTTATACCGTCTTACGTTTCGCTAGTCATTGTCACCTCTTACAATTTTGCTCGTTATCCTCCAGATGACTTCTGTGGAGCGCGTCATTGAGTACTCCAATCTGGAACAGGAAACCCAGCCCCACGCTAAGACAGTCGCTGTACCAGAGAGTTGGCCACAGTACGGTATAATTACGTTTGAGGGACTTTACTATACCCATCATCACACACTGCCTTACGTGTTGAGGAGGTTGAATTTCTGCATCAGAGCACAGGAAAAGGTAGTTGGTTTCTTTGTACACAAAATTGAAAGTTCTAACATAGAACAAACGGGTGTTTATTTATTTTCTATGTAATTTAGAAACATTGTTTGTCAAATAAGTTTTCACATGCCATTCTCGTCCCCAGAGCAATCCTAACCCTGTCCTGGTGCTATAGGAAACTAAAAATACAGGGGAAATTAAGTAACAAAGTGATGCTCTTTTAAAGGACAGTAAAGCATCATAGGTATAGTGGCTGGGCATTGTCCATCTGTAATAAGAAATAGAGAACATCTTCGTGATTTTTGGTGCTGACCAAAGGAATCGCGGCCTCTGGGTACGACAACAATGCACATGCGTTCGCCATATTAAAGCGCCTCATAATTTGACCTGATGTAGCTTAGCTGCTGCTATATGATGACTGTCAAGATTTCTGTTTTTTTAGGTCGGTATTGTTGGCAGAACTGGAGCTGGCAAATCATCATTAATGGCAGCGTTGTTCAGACTGGCCGAACCGGAAGGTACAGTTCGGATAGACGCTGTGCCCATCACGGACATTTCATTGCGTGACTTGAGAAGCAACCTGTCCATCATACCTCAGGTAATCTCTGTCCTTAAACTAGAACTTTGTCACGCAAGCTCATGCTAATGGCGTCGATGGTAAACTAGCCAATCGCTACTCTTAGGAGACGCTGCAAAAAGGCGGGAATGTCACGTGAATCAAGTCGAGATTATCTGTGCGTCTCTGTTCTGATTGAGCAAGGAGGCGGCATCTTCTTTCGCTAGCTTCCGCTTGTACGAGTTGCACTGAACTTTCTTGGTTAAATAACGAGCAGAACAAGACATCACGTCTTTTATACACAGTCGACGAACTTAAAAAAACTTCAAAAACGTTATACAAACTGTTAAATCGCGGTAGTTCGATATTAGTTTGCTCTTTGAGCCTCTTCAATCGTCCGTCATATTTTAAAAAGCGGTTAAATTATGTACAGTGCAGTAGCAAGCACCGTGTATTGAGGAAAATAAGGGGCGTATAAATGAACTTTTGTGAAGTAAAACTGCTAACTTGAAATCCGTGAAACCTTAAATTAAAGTTTAGGGGTACAAAAAAACAGCTAATGAGGTAAGGAGTGACAAATTGAAATGATAAAAGAAACGCTCTCATTTAATTTCTGTTTTCAGGCTTGATTTCCGCCGATCTCTCGAGTAAGCGAGTCGGGTCTACGAGTGCGCGCGGGATCCTTTCTTGAAGAGTGGCTAGCGATCGAACCTATCCCGTTTTAAGTGGTATCTTTTAGGGGTCTAATGAAGCTCAAGCAACGTCCACATTAGTCTCCCTCAGGAGTTAAATTCAAATTTTTCGACGAGCATCCCTAGCCTTTTCATATGGGAGTTCCCCCCCCCCCCCGGGTTTCCAAATGTCCAACGGGAAATGAAGTGGTGATGGAGTGAAATCGTTCCACCACTACAACTAAATATTTTCCAAGTTAAAAAGAGAAGCTTACTGTTAAAGACTTTTTTTAAAAAATGTTGAAGACTTACTTGGCTCCATTGAATAGCTGATAACTGTATTGGTTCTATTCAGGACCCAATCCTTTTTAGTGGAAGTCTTCGAAGAAATTTGGATCCTTTCAATCAATATGGTGACTCGGAATTATGGAATGCCTTAGAAGAGGTAAGTGTGTTAGTAAACTGCAAATGTTTGCCGAACATACTGATTTTTTGGTGAGAATGCCATCTCTAGAATCCTCAGAAGTTGCTGTAGGTAGCGTGTCGTATTAAACAACTTTAAATATTCGAAGTAGTTCTGCTGCCCATTAATTAGACAGTGAGAGTCTGAAACTCTTTGGGTCAACTAATTTGCTAACAAATGCCTGTAAGTCTCCCGCCCAAATTGTACTTCAACAACTAAGGCCACATCCACACTACGCCAGAGGAATTTGAAAACGGAGGTTTCACTCTGAAAATAAT
Source organism: Orbicella faveolata (assembly GCF_042242905.1). NCBI lineage: Eukaryota > Metazoa > Cnidaria > Anthozoa > Scleractinia > Merulinidae > Orbicella > Orbicella faveolata. The sequence continues at coordinate 17,467,133 of NW_028301564.1, forward strand.
AATAATAATAATAATAATAATAATAATAATAATAATAATAATAATAATAATAATAATCGTATTCATATAGCGAACATATCCAAAGTTTTCGTCGCGCTTTACAAACTTAGAAAAAACAATATACAAACAAGTAAAAAATAACCAAAGTAAAAATAATAAAATAATAATACCTTAAAATAGCTAAAGATGACCATACTTACAGAACAAACAACGGCTATTTACAAATTCTGTAAAAACACATCAAATGTTTCCGTCCACACCACGCCGGAGAAATTTAAAAACGCAGCAATCACTGGTCAATTTGGATTTGTGTTTGAAAAAAAAAAACTCGGGCTGGGAAATCACATGATTATGTGACTACATCGTTTTCAAAATGTTTTCCGTCCACACGAAAACGAAACGCCGACGTTTTCAAATTACTTCGATTTGAAGGGCGTTTTCGAAAAGTTCCGTTTTCGTGGTGGATTAGTGTGGACGGAAGGCCTAACTGGAGAAATAAAGCTGCGTTTTCAAATTATTGAAACGACTTACAGTACCGGTATTTTGTTTCACATGAAACATACGCGGTAAAGGAAAGAAAACAACACACAGTACATTTCAGCTAGAGACAGATGTATGTTTGGAGGTTTGCCCTTTTCTCTTCAGGTGTTTAGATGTTTCTTTTCGTCTTACCAGGTACAACTAAAGGAAATGGTCACTGAACTACCAGATGGACTGGAAACTAAACTAACCGAAGGAGGCTCAAATTTCAGTGTGGGTCAGCGGCAACTTGTATGCCTTGCACGCGCGGTCCTGAAGCATAACAAAATATTAATCATTGACGAAGCAACAGCAAATGTAGATCACAGGTATCTGTTAATGTTGTATGCGGGAATTTTGTTGCTAAGGTGTTACTTAAGTATTTGTTCAGAGGCCCGTTTCCCGAAGGTCTCGAAAAGTTTTCGCACCCGGAAAGCCGTAGCAAATTCTCAAACCTTCTGATTACAGAGCTGTTTTATTCACATATTCTTAATATAGACAGAGGTTCCATTCCGTACAAGAAGTTTCAGGCGTATACACCTCTCTGTTTTTAAATACCGATTAACTAAAACTGGCTTTGCGAGCCCGGAAAGTTTCCGGGGCTTTCGAGAAACAGGCCCCAGGTTAGTTTTCGCTTCTAACATTATTGATTTCATCAGTGCCTAACTGAGTAGACCAACAAAATCAGGCGAACAACAGGCGAAAGAAAACCGAAGGGTACGATTATTACGAGACAATCTATTGGAAATCAGCGAATCGGATTGCATGACAAATAAATTCCATATTGCTGTACGTCTGTTCACAGAAATACTCACAAGTTCGTTCTGTTGGTGCCTGTTTTATGAAACACATTTCGGTGGGCAAACAGGAGTCAAACCAAACCTCGAGAACTCCAAACGTAGATCTAAAAACTTTGATGTTTTCAAAGAAATAAAATTAAATCTAGAATGCTTCAAGTGATACCATAGCCCCGATGAAAGTACAGAAATACTCACAAATCCGTTCTCGCGCTGATCAGAGTTTACTGAATTATCAAAAGCTGACCATATTCAAAATTGAAAACATTTCTCTTCTTCCCTCAGCACCGATGCCTTAATCCAAGAAACGATACGCAGTAAGTTTCAACGTTGCACAGTATTGACCATTGCTCACAGACTTAACACCATTATGGATTCTGACAGAGTACTGGTGAGTTTATCTCTCTTTGAATGCATTGTTTGTTATGTCCTCATACGGCGCAATTCCACCAAATGCATTATGTTAAATTACATTGTGGCTGGCTTAACATTTTTTTGACAGGTGCACGTCGTCCATACATCTTCTCTTTCTTATCGTTTAGTCCAGGGTCTTAGCCGCCTTAAATAAGGGTCAAACCCCTATGTAGGTGGGGAAGGAATAGATATTCAAGAATAGAGACTTATTCATATATACATTTTCAATCCTTGTGTTTTCTTTTACGGTATTTCTTTCTTTTACGTCCAATTATGAACCGTTGTTTTGTGTTCGCAGGTGCTAGACGAGGGAAGACTGGTTGAATTTGACGAACCCTATCTCCTGCTCAGAAACAAAGACAGTCTATTTTCAAAAATGGTGGAACATACCAGCGAACATTTGGCCACTAACTTATATGAGGAAGCTCGTCAAGCTTACTTTTCAAGGCATAAACTATCTGAAGACTGTGACTTGGATATGTTACCTTGCCATTCGCGAAGTCCGTTGCCGAGTGAACAACCGAATGATGGTGACTGGGAGACAATCTCACCAAGAATCAGAAGAGGTTCTTCCGAAGAAAGGGAGCGCTTGTTATATGAGTCGACCGTTTAATGATTTTTAAGAGGAACTTGTAGGGAAGAATTCTGGCAAATGGTTGGGATCATATAGACCGAGACCGGTCTACTAATTTTTTTTTCTTTTTCTTGTATACGTTGTACAATGTTTTCTAACTTATCAGAAGTGAGGACTAATCAGGTTCAGAGCCTAAATCGGGAGTGTGGCTTCTCCCACGCGACTTTCCCGCGCTATTGACTGGTTACAGCTGATTTTCTTGATTCGAGGACTTTCCCTGGTTAGAGTTAGAGGTTGCTTCGTAACCAGAGCTATTTATTTTGTTGTAAGTGACGTTACAGGAAATACCTTTCGAAGTCGAGTCTTTTATTGGCCTGGAAACATCTGTTATCGCAATAGCAGTCATGTCTGATCAAAATTGTTTGTTAGAGTATATTTGTGTAGTTGCAGTAATGTTAAGTTGGTGTTCGATGTTATAGGGGCGAGGTCATGCTAGTGTTCGGTGATGTTTTGTGTCCTTGTTGTATCTATGAGGTGCGAACTAGAAAATGTCGTAGTTTAAAGGGCGGAGTCATGCTAGTATTTGGTGATTGTCTTGCGTCTTAATGAGCTGCAAACAGGAACATGTCTTTGCACTGATGACATACCATCAACGCCTTAAGCGAAGTTTTAGACTTTGCTTCAGAAAAAATAAGCTGAACTTTTTTTTCTCTGGCCGGGCAGTTCAATCTCGGCAGTCCGTTCACGTGCGTGTTAGGCTTACTCGTATTCGATTTGTGCTTTCATTGCTAAGCGGTTTTATTCGATGTTACGAACGCAGTTGCGTTTTTTGTAAAAAGCCTCGTCGTATAAAGAAGGAATGGGGAAGACGATATCAGTTTTTGATTCGAGTCTCTTCTGAGGAAGGTTGCGCTGTTTTAACACCAAAAGAGCGAGAAAGCTGTTAATCAGTCTCAACTTGAACATGCATTCTCAAATTGATAGATTATTCTCTTACTTAAAAGCCCATTTACTTGTAGGAAAAAAAATGCATTGTATTTATTTTAAACTATTTGTATGATGAACCAGAAGAACACAATACTCGTACTTGTGACGTCCTTTTGAGGTTGGTCACGCTATTTAATCTAGGATTAGCAGAAGTTTGAATAGTTTAAAAGGCGATTTGAAATCTTGATGGTGTTTTGCTAACAGAAGCAAGGTTAACTAGTAATCCCGGATTACCTTCTACGTGTATCTGCTTGTGAGCAAGTGGGTGTTGTTTTAATTCAGGTAAATGATGAATACTGCAAGTTATTAATATTTAGACATTAGTAACAACTAATAATAAAATCACAGTTGGTAATTTCTTTCATCGTGGTGTAATGTTGGGTGGGCGAGCATGCGAACCTGCCGTGAAGTAATTTTCGCACGCTTTCGATGACTTTATCTTCCTCTCTCACTTGAGACTGGTCTCCGTTGAACCTTTGAAAGGTATCTGCCTGTTTTTATTTGGATTGTGCACCTCTTCTGAGTTAATTCTGAAATTGGTTAACATCAAAATAAAACGCGTGTAATGAACTCCGACAAAATGTGTCATTTTCTCAGCCCATCAGTCAAAGTAAACTGACAAATCGATACTTCGCTTTTGTCAAGTCCCCGCTCGGTTTCAGGATCAAACGACGCTGTTCAAAATAATTTCGAAAATAAGCTAAATGAATTAATTATTTAAATGTGTCTTTCACATTCCGATATCGATCTTCTGTATTGTACTACGTCCAAGGGCAATTCAGTGGCAATTCTTACGTTTCCAATAAACAATAGACTGCAAAACAGTGGTTTTCGGACGTTTTCGGAAGGCGCAAAGCGCCGTAAGCGCGATCCTCGCGTGTGAAGCCGCGAGCCTCACACGCCCGTTGGGGGTTTGAGGTGAGAAAAGCGTCTCTCCCCATTCTCCCTCGCCGTTTTTACACTCGCTCAAGACCTTTCGTTCGAATATTAACCGTCTCTCGCGTTCGCAAAAAATTACGACTGTTTTGCAGTCTAATTAAACAGAGAAGCGTCTCAAAAATTGGACTACGAACGCGTTTACACATGTACTCATTAGCCTGTAAGCAGGCTTTCTAGCGGGGTGTATGGGTAAACGCTGGGGTTGAATGATTTTGAAATTTGAATGAGATTGATCTAAAGGGATTCCATAACACAGCGGGGCCAAGAAGTCAGAGACGTTTTCAAGACTGGCATGAAGAAGAGAAAGATCAACATCTCTGCTTGGTGTTGTAACAGTATTTTCGGAATGATTGACGCTCCTTTTAACTGATTTACTTGTTTCCACTTCGTCGTAAACTAACAATACCTTACGCTGGAAATATGTCAGGAGAAATGTTTATTAAGAATAGAGCTTTCGTCCACATCTGTCGGCTTGTTCACTTTGCTCAGTGGGTTCGCGGAATAACCTCGGGGCCAGTTTTCCACCGTATTCATCTTGCAAGGTGACGGTTCCATACGAATGCCACTCTCCATCTAACCCATATGCGTTGACGAACGACTTAGAGTTTCAGATATAAATAACCTCTCTTACACCTCTATCCTGAAGGAGAGAAAATTATTTGGTAACGTGAGCATGGCAGCCGTCACACCAAAACTCTGTGTAGTTTCAAGAAATACGGGGTTCTGCTTCCCAAAACTAAATTTACTTCACTGCCTATTTGCGATAATATTGTATTAGACTACGAGTGGTCTCTCTGTTTCAGCGCGGCTATTTATTTTTTTCCTCTCGCGGTTTTCTTTTACGTCACGCACGACGGACTAAGCGAAAGAGGGACTATAATGTTGGTTATACTATTTAGAAAAGTAAGAATACATATGAATATACAAATCTGAGAAACAGTGTTAAAGAAAGTAGGTTGGACATGCCATGCCCAACTCTCAAGTAAACGGCATATTGCAGGGCTTCGTAATGTTTAAGCCAAAGCGAGCCTTTAAAAGCACCAATAGGCAAGAGCTATTCCATACAGCTAATGGTAGTGTATTGTAAAACGCTACCAAAACATGTCTTTTCCATCTTCGTCTCCAAACAGCCATTACAGCCATGTTCTGGTAACGAGTCTCGATAGCAAGAGACATGCTAGTGAAAAACCATTCGATCACCAGTTGAACTGAAGTGTGAACAGCAAAAGGCTTAAGCAACTCTAAAAGGGAGCTGTTTTCCGAGTAGACTAATTGATACAAGTATATGAAGCCATTAACAGACACTATAGCAGTAGACTCGGACAACATGCTCATGATAGCGATATCAGCCATTAGTCTTTCTCGTCGAGGAGTACGAAAATTTCCCCAAGGAGCTGACCTTCTCTTGCACACCACATGACAAATATGATCAATCACAACCATGGCACTTCGCTCCACGACTTCGGCCGCGCCGTGAATTATACCAAGAATAGCAATGGATTTCAAACTGTCAAGATCAGCTTGCAAAATTCGAAAAATAATCGCAGTCCCATAATAGCAAGGTGCTAAAAGCACATACGAATACCCCGGATAGGTAATATTCCACAACCGCTGAGCACTAATTCTTGATACTATTTTTAAAGCGAGCCCAGAAAGAGGAGCGAACAGAGCAATGGCTAGTCTTCCTTTGCTGTTTTGTTTGAGATACGCTGCATACAGATAATCGGATATTAAAACACTAGTAATCATCATCAGAGAGGTCGGTGCCGTCATTTTACACATGAAAGTTAGGCGTTGCTTTCTTGATCGCACGCACAAGAGCCTTACGACAAGGAAGAGCTGTAAACAGATACTGGTTAGAAAAAAAATATAAATTGGAATTTGGTACACAACAGGCGCCAAGTAATAGGGCATCTCCATAACTTGCAAGACAACACGGTAAAGTGTGTCCAAACAATACATTAATAAGGAAACTAATATCAGTTTTTTCTTCAGTCCTTTTAGCTGATAGGAACGGAAACTAAATGACAGATTGACAAAGGGCCAGATGTAGTAGAAAACGACCGAAATCGCATCAGAAATTGTTCTCGTCCATTGGACAGGAACTGGGATTAGTTTCCTTGGGTAATGTGCACAATTGAGGATAGTTTTAAAACAGAGGTAAACAATCAGCAGGAAAAATATACCAATGATTATAGCAGCTAGAAAAGTGATCAAAGCTCCAATGTACAAGGATTTACAAACTGTTTGCAAAAAAGACGGTCGAAGCCGCTTCCAGGCCATGGCGCTATCCTCGTCTTCCTGGTCTGCTACTGTTTCTTCATTTTCCGCCGGAAAGCAAGCGTTAAAAAGCCTTGGAATTATCCTTCTCGACGCTGAAAAGGCCGAACTTGTGACTTCTTTGTCACTGTACTCTTGGTAAATGAGCTCATCGACAGGACGATAATACCACTCTCGACCAGTGCTTTGCAGAGGATCGTAACCAAATGACTCCATCGTGAATTCAAGTTCTTCTGGATTGTAATGCTCTGTTACGCCACGCGTAAAGCGGAACACGATTTGACCAAACACTTCCAACAGGGTACTGCTACTCATTTTACGTCGATGAAAGATTGTATGGAAACAACAAAATCTACCTGCAGTAGATAAGGAAAACTATCTCAAGATCACGATATTCATTTACAAAATGGACCGCCTCCCTGTTCATCTACAGAATGGCAAGTGCTCCTCTTTCTCGTCCAATTGTGAACTGGTTAAATATATAGCCGTTTGTGATGGCGGAACTGAAATGCGGCTCAGAATTAATACAGTGTTGAAGGATGGGGCAACGTCCTTTCTGTTTCTAGTGACAAATTCCCTTCAGTTTCTTTGAAAAATTTTGCTTCAATTTCCGTTAGCTGTCAACTGATCAGAAGCACCATCCCGGCATTAGCTCGTGGGTGATCGTGAAAACTTCAAAAAGAAAATAAATGAATAAATAAATAAATAAATGATTTTTTTCTCCGATTTCTCAAATTTTGAACATTAACTATGTTGTCATTAATTAAATCTTAAACCTCAGTACTAGATAACTAATTAACGTTTTCACCGCCAAGAAAACACAAGGAAATAAAGGAGAGCATGCTAACCAAAAAGAGCTGTTTTTAAAATAGCTCTTTATTGGTGTAATAGCGGAGAATTGCAAAAGCGGCCCTTGTTTATATTCTATATAAACAAGGAAATGAGTGGATCCGGCTCTTTCTTAAAAGGGTTTTCTTTTTTGACGATGAAAAATGAAAAATACGGGCGAAAGTGGAAGACTTTTCGACTGAAACATAAAAAGGCAATATAACAGACAAAGCATACGAAAATTAATTGAAAACCTTTCTGCAAATTGAGCCAGATTGTATTTTGAGACTTCTTCCAAATTCCTCAAAAATAAATTTAACAAGTAGAATGTGGTTTAGCGTGGTCTGTAATCTTATCGACAACGTTATGCGTCATCACAGTGGTCAGAGTGTTGTGGACTCACGAGGCGCAGCGGAGTGAGTCCACACAGACAAATTTTGACAACTGTGACGACGGGTATCCTTGTCGAAAAGAGTACAGACTACGCTAAACCACATTTCGACTTGTTTTTTACCACAATATCAACGTCAAAGAAAATGTTTTCTTTTTTTTTTTGCAGAGCGCGAGCTGAAAAAGGCGTTGCATGAGGCATTGACGTGAGCAGCGCGGTCTGGTCTCCTAGCAACAATTGTGGTAAAAAATAAATAAATAAATAAAACAATAATAATAAACACATTTTGATTAAAAATATAAAACAAACAGCGGCGATAAACATTTTAAAAAGTTCATAAAATGCATGTTTCTAAAATGTTTATCACCGCTGTCTGTTTTATATTTTTAATCAAGCTATGATGGCCGAGAAACATTTTGGTCACTAGACAGTCAAACTACTATTTGATTCCACTTTTTCAGCCTGATGCTTAAAAGATGCCTGTCGCGAAATTTCTTGCCAATCGAAGAGGAAGGACACTTTAGTATGTTCCTCGGTGCATTGACGGAAATGTCGGCTTGTGAATCCAACATAACCTGCATTGCACAGGTCACATTCAAATTTAGAGTTAGCAAACAGTGGTTGGCTTTGCGTCAGGCACTGAAGTAAAATCCTTTTCCAGCGATTTTGTGAACGACAAATACGAAATCAGTGAACACATGAAACTTTTACACTCAAATTTTTGAGTTGATCTCGGAGAATATAAGCTGAGACTTTTCTTTAAAGGGGAAAAACATGAAAAACGCGAACGGGACCTGCTCAACTATGATATGGGTTTTTAAGGCAATAAGGCAATAAAGCGGGTAATGGAGGAAGTAACTATTTATGCGGGTATTGAAGTCAAGAAAACGGGATTTCAAGCGTCCTTCTGAAGCCCCGTCCATATTACGCCGGAGCTCACAAATTTTAGATTTGTGACTGAGCACAACTCAAGCAGGGGAATATCGGGATTATCGCGTAACGTCATCGTTTACGAATAGCTTCGTTTTCATAATGTTTATATAGTCCATGGGCCTGGGCAGGTTCTCGGTACCACTCGGTGGGAGAAAATGTGAGTGATATCTGATGAAAGCTTGTATGAAGGACTTCTCAAATTTACTTGATGGCAATCGTGAAAGAGTAGCTTTCAGTATTTTTTTCGTACTTCTTTTTTTCAAAAATAAAACTGCGACATGGAAACGAGGCTCACATTAAAACAGTTATTTTAAATGCGTTCTTTAATTATAATATTAATAAATTACTACATTGTACAGTAACAACTTTTTTTAACATTTTAGGTTAAAAACTAAAATTTATAAGTTGATTTGAAAAAGGAAAACTTAAATAAAACCATGCAGCTCAAACTCGAAAAGCTTCATGGGTAACGTCTGAGATGACGGCTCGCTGCATGGTAAATACTGCAAAGTTCTTGCCAAATTTTCGCAGTTTGGACGCTTTTTATCAAGTAATATAGAGAAACAGGGAACACTTAGTATTTTTATGCTCACTGAACAAAATACTTACAAACATTCAAGAGTCTGTTCGACTCAAGGAAACTTGACTGCTATGTACAGTTTCATTTGTTGTTTTATTCCTATAGACCAAACTAAACGACCTGCTTTTAAAACGTGTATTATTCACTGCTCATATGATTAAAGTCGGCTAATTAGTCCTATTTTAAAAAAAAGATCTCGACTCTTTGAAATATTTATTGAAGGCGACTACAATTAAAAGTCATGGGCCATTGCTTTATTCATTGGCAGAGAATACCAAGGAAGGAGAAATTCCCCAAGTCATATATCACAGGAAATGCCGTAGTCTTTTTAGCATGAAGCGCGATTAGCTAGAGAGCATTTTTCAAACAACGGCCGCGAAACAGATTTCGATGTTTAATTTGGAAAGTGAAGGGCAAAGATCTCGTCGGCAAGAGCCAAGCACGAGCAGAACTTGCTCGAAAATGCACACTTTTTGCGAAAATAAGACTGCATGTACAAGAACACGCGATCCCTTTGACTCAGTAGGTTGACTTGTATTTAGATGCTTTAGAAAAGCTGCTATTGCTGCGAGTGATAGCACGCTTATTGGCCTTGCCTGTCGTGATTTGGTAACAGCTGAAGCGTGTTGCCATGGTCGTTTTTTTTTTCAGATTGTACCTGACCAGATAAAGCGAGTAAGTACACTGACTTGGAAAGCAGTGAACCGGACTCGGATGAAAACCAATTTTTTTGATATCGAGTCGCAACCTTATGACAAACTGTTTGAGTTTATTTGATCAGATTTATTAAATCCCAGGCTTGTCGAGGAAAAGGTTGTTATTCATCGTGGTGGATGCAATAATAAAGTGTATTATCGTTTGTCTCACGATGTAGTCACTTGAGATGTAGATCGCGACGTTTCGACTGCTTACTGCTAGTCTTCTTCAGGCGATAAGGTCGACTGATTGCACGGTATCATTTATATCACAAAGGTCGGCTGTGATTGGTGCATTTCGATCCTCCTATTGTTCCATTGTTCCGACGAGTAGCTGTTCCCTCAGTGGTCCGCTGTTGTACCGTTCTCCTGTTGTTGTGTTTCTTGATCGTGGGTATCCATGCTTCAGGAATTTCAATTCCACTATCCCTGTTGATGTTGTTAGGGTGAAGTCTTATGTGAATAGCTTCCTTGACCCTACGTGTGTACCAGCGAGGATCTCGATCAATAAACTTGACCTCATTCCAGATAGGACAGTGGCCGGTCTCGTGGGTGTGTTCAGAAACGGCGGAGGTCTGGGTACGGGCGAGTTGTATATCCCTGTCGTGTTCTTTGATCCTCTCCTGCATAGATCTCCCTGTTTCCCCGATGTAGACTTTGCCGCACTCACAGGGAATCCTGTAGACAACACCATCTTGTTTAGCCGGGTTGACGGTGTCCTTTGGTCGCACTAAGTGTGACCGAAGTGTCGTGTCGGACTTAAAGACGGTGCGAATACCTTGTTGTTCTAGGCAGCGGCGGAGAGACTCCGAAACTCCTTGGACATAAGGTAAAACGGCGACGGATTTAAATTCCGCGACAGGCTCTCTTCTTGGGGCTGTTCGTGCCTTTGTGATCTTCTGTACAAAAGAGGAGGGATATCCGTTAGAAACAAGTACAGATGACAGATGTTTCTTCTCTCCAGCGATTACTGATGGTTTGGTGACGAGATGTTTAGCCCGGTCGTACAGACACTTCACAATACCGCGCTTTACTGACTGAGGGTGGTGTGAATCATACGCTAGGTACTGATCAGTATGTGTTGGTTTCCTGTAGACACTGGTGGTAAGGCGGCCATCAGGTTCTCTGTAAACTGACGTGTCGAGAAAGGCGATCTTGTTGTTGTTCTCGATCTCCATGGTGAAACGGATTGATGGTTGTTGACTGTTCAGGTGTTGCAGGAAGACGTCAACTCTATCCCGATCCAGGATGGTGAAAGTATCATCTACGTAGCGTTTCCAGATATTAGGCTTGCAAGGTGCGGACTCTATTGCTTGTTCTTCAGATATCTCCATGTAGAGATTAGCAACAACCGCGGATACAGGGCTCCCCATGGCTGTGCCGTCTCGTTGTTCGTAAATCGATCCGTTGTACTGGAAGTACGTAGATCTTAATACGAAATTCAAGAGGTCCGCGATTTGAACTGGTGTAAGTGTAGTGCAGTCAGCCAGGCCTGCGTCGTTCTCCATTTTTTGTAGCGCGGCTTGTACGGCGCCCTCGATCGGTACGTTGGTAAACAGTGACTCTACGTCGAAAGACACCATGATCTCGTGGTCCTGGATCTCTTCACTGGCGATGGTGGAGGCGAAGTCAGTTGAGTTCTTCACTGTGAAGTTCGAGTTACCTGCAAGAGGAGATAATACGTTAGCCAAGAAAGCAGACAGGTCGTATGCAAAGGTGTTGACACACGACACAATTGGCCTAAGCGGTGTGTCGGCCTTGTGGATCTTCGGCAAACCATAGATCCTAGGTGGTTGTTTGTGTCGGGGTCTGATCTTATTATAAACCGCCTCTGATATGTGTCCACTCCGTTTCAGGGTTAGCAGCTTCTCAGATAGCTTCCGGGTCAAGCGGTCTGTCGGATCTTTGTTGAGCAGCTGGTACGGTCCGGAATCAATTAGCGCTGACATTTTTGCGTGGTATGTGTCAGCGTCCAGGATTACGCTGGCGCGTCCTTTGTCGGCCGGAAGGACCATGATGGAGTTGTCCTCTTTTAAGCTTTTAAGAGCCTCCTGCTGTTCCTTCGTGATGTTGGGCGTGGGTGGTTTTGCCTGTTGAAGGATGGTGTTGACGGATCTCCTGACTGTGTCTGCTCGCTCCGCATCTAGTGGCCTGACTGCTGACTCAATCTTGGCGATGATCTCGGTGGCTGGGACCACGTGGCTGAGTCACGGCGAAATTTAGACCTTTCTTCAGTAAAGACACTTCAGCTTCGTTAAGGGTCCTGGATGACAAGTTGATAACCCATTTTGTTTTGTCAACACAATAAGATCAGACCCCGACACACACCAGTTCAAATCGCGGACCTCTTGAATTTCGTATTAAGATCTACGTACTTCCAGTACAACGGATCGATTTACGAACAACGAGACGGCACAGCCATGGGGAGCCCTGTATCCGCGGTTGTTGCTAATCTCTACATGGAGATATCTGAAGAACAAGCAATAGAGTCCGCACCTTGCAAGCCTAATATCTGGAAACGCTACGTAGATGATACTTTCACCATCCTGGATCGGGATAGAGTTGACGTCTTCCTGCAACACCTGAACAGTCAACAACCATCAATCCGTTTCACCATGGAGATCGAGAACAACAACAAGATCGCCTTTCTCGACACGTCAGTTTACAGAGAACCTGATGGCCGCCTTACCACCAGTGTCTACAGGAAACCAACACATACTGATCAGTACCTAGCGTATGATTCACACCACCCTCAGTCAGTAAAGCGCGGTATTGTGAAGTGTCTGTACGACCGGGCTAAACATCTCGTCACCAAACCATCAGTAATCGCTGGAGAGAAGAAACATCTGTCATCTGTACTTGTTTCTAACGGATATCCCTCCTCTTTTGTACAGAAGATCACAAAGGCACGAACAGCCCCAAGAAGAGAGCCTGTCGCGGAATTTAAATCCGTCGCCGTTTTACCTTATGTTCAAGGAGTTTCGGAGTCTCTCCGCCGCTGCCTAGAACAACAAGGTATTCGCACCGTCTTTAAGTCCGACACGACACTTCGGTCACACTTAGTGCGACCAAAGGACACCGTCAACCCGGCTAAACAAGATGGTGTTGTCTACAGGATTCCCTGTGAGTGCGGCAAAGTCTACATCGGGGAAACAGGGAGATCTATGCAGGAGAGGATCAAAGAACACGACAGGGATATACAACTCGCCCGTACCCAGACCTCCGCCGTTTCTGAACACACCCACGAGACCGGCCACTGTCCTATCTGGAATGAGGTCAAGTTTATTGATCGAGATCCTCGCTGGTACACACGTAGGGTCAAGGAAGCTATTCACATAAGACTTCACCCTAACAACATCGACAGGGATAGTGGAATTGAAATTCCTGAAGCATGGATACCCACGATCAAGAAACACAACAACAGGAGAACGGTACAACAGCGGACCACTGAGGGAACAGCTACTCGTCGGAACAATGGAACAATAGGAGGATCGAAATGCACCAATCACAGCCGACCTTTGTGATATAAATGATACCGTGCAATCAGTCGACCTTATCGCCTGAAGAAGACTAGCAGTAAGCAGTCGAAACGTCGCGATCTACATCTCAAGTGACTACATCGTGAGACAAACGATAATACACTTTATTATCCCAGGCTTATTTAGATGGTTGGTCTGAGAGAGAAGCAGGAATCTCCATGCGATCAATGAGCGCTACTGAATTATCTGAATCAACGAAAAAGACATTTCTGAAGAAAGTTAGAAAACGATTTCGGCGACTTGTTACAATTTGAAGATCTCCCGAACAATAATAAAGTTTTTGCTCTTTCAAAAAAATTTTTCAAATGCTCAACTGGCCAGAGAGATAGTAACTTTATCTCAGCAATTCGACAACAGAGCTGACTCCATGTAAAGTCAAGGAAAATAGTAAGTTGGACTGTACATCTGTAATGTAGTTCTTTCAAATAATACTGAAATGGCATGGCCACCGAAATCTTCTGAACTATGTGAGAATGCAATCAATCTCCCAGCAGAACTAGATGCCTTTCTATATACTCTTCTAACTAGCAACTCAGAAATCCCAACGAAATATCCTCATCGCCACCGGTGCCTTGTTGGCAGCTCTTTTGGGCAAGACATTATATACGGGATAACTGGAGGAAAACCTTCCAAGCAAATGCTGTTACCATGCATAGTAAAAACTTTGCGAACCGCAATGTTGAGCTTACACAGATGTTAAGCCGATGTGGGCATAGGATTGCCTATACGCAAATTGAGGAAATAAACACAGCCGGCTTTGCCTACAAAAAATGGCCTTGACGCCTGATAATGATGTCCCTCTGCCGAAAAATATTCAGGCAACGCTTGCGTGGGATAATATTGATAGAATAGAAGAGACGCTTTATGGCGCAGGAACATCTCATCGAGTAAATGTCATTGCTGTCTAAGTCAGGCATTTTGGTCCCGGAACCTCCTTCCGCCCCCTGGAACTGAGCAAGCTAGGACAAGGAAAAGAAACATTGATCCTCCGGTAATCTCGCTTGTACGTGATATAACGCAGGTGATCGCACGACACGAAGAAGACATGAAATTGATGATGTCCATGCTCGAAGGAAGCTGGATCAATCCCTTTATGGGAGAAAGGCAAGACCTAGTTTGTCTATCTACCGGCAGCCTCGCAACTCCTGAGATAGAGAATGATCTCCATGCTTCCGGCAGAGGCTTTCGGAGAGACGGCTTATCAGACATTTTGTCATGATAGACTTGAGTCTGACCAACGTAAGGTGAAATTCTGCGACAAAATTACGAACCTCAAAGCTTAAACAAGAAGATGAAAGGACAAATAGGGTCAAGCAAGGAAGTAATCATTAAAGCGGATCATGCGCAGTTTGCTCAAATGATCATTGCTGCTGAGAACAGAACGTTGGAGATGAATGATGTACTGAATCACCCTCTCGGACCTCGCCCTTGGGCCCTTGATACGGCTAATGGATTGTTGAGGAGAACCAGCAAATCATGACTTGCTAAGGAGCCAGCCAGAAGAATATGACAGCAGCAGATATGATTCTTCAGCCGTGCGGGCGAATTTTTGACGGAGTGGTAATGGTCCAGGAGATAAGACCAGAAAACATTTGTTGAATTGGCTGACATTATGATGTCCATGGTTTTGCATGAAGGAACAGCCAGCCAACGTATTGACGTGGTCTTCGACGTTTGCAGAAAAAATTCGATCAAAAATTACAAGAGAGTGAAGCGAGGTTCAGAAAGCGGTCATAAAGTCAGAAACTTCAAGGCAGACTACAAGATACATCAATGGCGGACATTCTTGTCTAATTCCAAGAATAAATCACTCCTGACCAAATTTATTTCAGAAAAGTGGCAAAATGAGAGGAACAGAGAGAGGTTCGCTGGAAAGAAAATTTTCGTAACGACCGAGGATTACTTCTATGAACTCTCCTCAATCGGAGTAACAGCAAGGGAAGAGCTAAGGTCGACGCACGAGGAAGCAGGTACCAGAGTGTTTCTCCATGCAGCACATACAGAGCTGTAGTTATTGCGTCTAAGGCGTTTTTTATTATTATTATTATTATTATTATTATTATTATTATTATCGCATGGTTGTGGAGTCTGTAACGCCATTGGACTTTGTTGTAGGATATTCTGTGCCAAACAAGGCAAAGTTGACTCGAACCAGCTACCTCCCTGTGCAGATTGTTTCTGTTGTTTAAGGACGTACTCCTCGAGAGCAAACTACCAATTGCAAGCAGCTATTTGGAGAAGTTTACAGAGCTGCCCTCAAGTCCCTTCACCAGTTGGTCAAGGATGGGTCGACGAGTACTGCAACTTATCCATCAAATAGATGAATGGCAAACCCTCCCCTGCAGAAGTTCCTCTTGAGTTTCTCTCCTGTTTTTGTGCAAGATCATGCAAACTGTCCACGTGCCGACTTGCCTTACAAATGGCCTTAAATGCACCGATATGTGCCGCCTTCGTGACTGCAACAATAGGGAGATTAAGCAACGACGACGACGACGCCGAGGACGACGCCTAGTAAAAAATGAATTTATATTTTACCAGCAAAATTCGCGATTGTCTAGATCTGTTTGGTGCGCCGATGGCGCTAAAAACGCGCTCAAGCTAACTATGCAATGACAGCGTTCAATTCTAAATGGAAATACGAAAAATTAGCCGTCGTCGTCCACGTTCAGTGACGCAGAATTTGGTCATTTCACGTTGTTATTTTGTAGAGGACGGCAAAGAAATGTACAAAGATTTATAACGCACGTGCACAGCCATTGTTCTGGTCATTAAATCTTTTGTTTGGTAACGTTCTCGTTGCCGTTGGCGTCGTGCTTTGCTTAAGGTCTCTAATTGTTTTGCTCATTAAACCTTTTGTTTGGTGACGTTCTCGTTGCCGTTGCCGTTGTGGTTTTCTTAAACTCTCTAATAGTGCTGAGGAGGAGGAGATTCTTGATGAACAATGCTCTGATGACGAGGAGGATCAGGAAAATTAAGGCATTTTAAATATCAATAGAAATAATCCGTTAAGCTAGATCAAGAAGGTAGCGTTGAGGAAATTGTGAAACCATTACTCGTCGTCGTGAATTATGCTTTCTTTTTATGGTAATATATCTCAATTTCTTATAAATTTTTAGGCTTCTTCAACATGAGGGAGCTTTTCAAAAGTTTTTTAATTGCTTAATGAGTGCTTTGAATCAAAAGGGAAAATCCTCTCAAGTTTCAAACACACTTGCCACATTCTTCTTTAGAATGATGGTGTGTTAACAGCGAAGATGGCGGATCCAAAATGGCGGATCCAAGATGGCCGACAAGTAGTAATTGAGAATCACTCTCTTGATAGCAATTGGATCTCACCAAATCATTAGCTGTGAATCACTCATTTTCTCCTGCTTTCGTTTGGTGAAAATTCTGCAAGATCAACGCATTAAAAAAACACTTTTTTTTGTTGAAATTTAAATATTTTTTAGCGTTGCCATGGAAACAAAATCCTTAAAGCTCATATAAAGTTTTAACTAAGTGGTTTAAAACTCAAAGCAGTCATTGCTTTATCCTGATGATTCTGTAGAAATGAGTGACGTCTCTTTGTCACGTGATAAATCCTATTAAGCTACTCATTTAGCATTGCTGTCATACATAATATGAAACTAGATTAATTGCAGTTTTCAAAAATATATGGTAGCATTACTCCCCGTGAGTGGTACCGAAATGTTATTTTTTGTGGTCCTGGCCCATGGACACTAAAACGCAAAGCCGGCGTTTTTAAATTCCTCCGGTCTGGAACGAGTTTGAGTCACTCGCCATCTCCTAAGATCCACCATCTTTGCCTCAGATTTGGTCATTGGGTCCAAGGGAATCTTTTGCCGAATATTAATTCTTTCATTCACGAACTTCCAGGAGTTCCGCGTTAGACGGTGCATGGCCGCCTTCACCCAGTGAAAAAATTAAAGCTAAGATCACAGATTTGAAGCCCCGGCAGCGTCTTTCAAATCTCACAGTAGGGTCTTTAGTTCATGAATATTAATGAATTGTGTGAAATGAATAAATCAATTCCTGAATTTTACTGTTGTCCCAGAGTCCAGTTCACTTTTTGTGAATTTTGATTTTACCTGACGTATCACGTGACACGACGCCGCTTCGCACCTTTGCATTCACATACACACAGCTGAGCGGAATGGATGGAGTAGTTTTGCGCCGTCAAAAGGTAGGAATGCAATTTCCTTTGTAATACTTGAATGGTTACATGAGTAGAAAATTGCGACGGGAAGATGATTACGTGCTGCCAACCTCAACGGCCGACATCGGTTTATGTCGTTTCCCGCCATTTTCGTTCATTTTTTTCGTGAAAGGTATTTTAGTTAACATTTATCTTCAATGTCTACCTTTGTTTTTAACGCGACGTTCTGCATTCATAAGAACCTTCATATTTATTTTGACCATGGGATATTCCAGCAATTAAAACTTGCTTCGCGACCGGCTGCCCGCTTGTCGTGTGCTGCTGCACGCTTCGGGTACATTTCAGCTTGTCACAGGCTTGGCTTCCCTCGAAAGGGAAGTCCTGAGGCGAAACACAAACGTTACAGAATTTGAATCGTCGTGAAAAATCTTAGAATGGTGTTTTAAGGAGCGTATTCTCGTTTGAAACAGTGGCGGCCGCAAGCGGGTCTTTCCTTATGGCGTCAGTCAATTCAAGTAGTGCCCAAAAGCCTGGCATTTGTAGCTTTGTAGACAGTTGTTTGAGTGAGCCCGTGTTTTCACGAGAGATGTTTACCTCGGTTTTGTTTTAGCTTTACTGAAGTGAAATTTTTAATCGTGTAAACACAGTAGCTTAGTAGCAGTGTACAGGCAGGCACAGCTAGAAGAACACCTACCACAAATAGAGAGAAAAAAAAATTATAATTGAGGTCTATGGAGAAGAAAAGCAAATGTTAGAATTTAAAGTGGCCCTGTGTAAGAAAAATTACTGGTAAACATCTACGTAGCCTGAGCTCTGTGGCAGATGCCGTTTCAGGTTTTTTTGCGGGAAGAGACTCAGCGAGACATTAGAATTTTCTTTCCTTTATTCATCTACAAAGCTTTACATTTAAGGTGGCTTACTACATTTTTTTGGAGACTCGATAGCGCACTATGATTGCCTGCTAGATGTCAGTATTAATTGCGCATGCAAAAATGACGCAAGCAACCCTAAGTAGAAACCAAAAACCACCTCAGCCCTTGAAAGGTGTTAAATCACTCCGGTATACGTAGCAATAGTTTCAAACTCTGTTCAAACATATGTTTAAGCCTTGGGCCTAACAAATATGACAGTAAAGCTCAATAAACAACTGGTAAAAGTGCTCTAATTTACTCTTGCTTTCTTGCACGTGATTGAGTATGGCTCAAAAACCTACCGTACAACCCATGATGAAATTTTCACAGTTGATTTGTAGGGGTGAATCATGTTAAGAGCCAAATTTTTAAAAACAATCTGTAAGACCGATTTTGAGCTATTTTTGATTTCACATTTTCTTAGTTTGCAAAAAATCTGTCCTACAGATTTTTATTTTACTTTGCATGAATGTTAAATCAGAGCCAATTGCGTCCATGAAATTTTGAGGGGGTCATATAGGTAGATTTTGAGAAAAATGTGATTTAACCTGCAAGTGCCCAGTCTCTCCTTAGGTACTCGGTCGTTCATTTTGGCCATTTGTTAATGTTTAATTGTTCAAGTTTCACATAGAATGGTAAAAGACTTCAGCAAACAGTAAATAAAGAAAGGAAAAACATCTTGCAACATTTTTCAAAAGAGTTAGAAGTTGACTATTATAATCCATCAAAACTGTAGTAAGGAACCTTAAGACATTTAAGGAGAGTTTGGCTCGACAACACCACAAGCAAATTGACAACGACCTGCGTTCGGCATTGGAGTAAAGTCAAATTTTATAATTTTCCAATGTTTCTGAGCAACATTACAGCACTGGCTTTCCGAGGGGGGGGGGGGGGGGTTTAACGATTTCAAAATTAGAAAGGCATCGGGGGTAGTGCATTTTCCTCTTGGGCAAGTAACTTTCTCTCCTCACTTGCCCTAAGGGGAAGAGCCCAGGCAAGCCGTTTGACGTCTAAATTTTTGCTAATAATTTTGAAATGAGTAAATTTTAGGCACGTAGGTAAGATAGAAGTGTTTACATGAAGCTTGGCAGAAATGACAAATTATAGCATTGTTTTGCTGATTGTATGATGCTTGTTCACGGTTCAGAAATGGTTGTCTAGCACTCAATCAAAATCTGCCCTGATCAAATTCTTTCCACCACTAAAAATAGCCATGTTTATTTCTTAAAATTTCAGCAGTTTTTTTGCTTTTTTTGCAAGCATTGACCAGTTTCATTGTATAAAACCAAAATAATTGGATCACAGTCGTAGAAGCTGTGTTGATCTTTGGCAAATTAACATACAAGTTTTCTGATAGAAATATAAGCTTACTTAGGGTGCTGCCACTTGAAATAAAATGTATTATTAATACTATTGATCAGAAATTGATTAGCAAGTCATCAACAAATGTTTCAGTGTTCCTGGATTTTGATGGAAAAGAGTTTTTCATTCAAACAAAGATGTTTTCACTCGATTGAAACTATTTTTCAGCCACCCAAATGGAAAAAATGTTCACTCATTGGCTTTACAAATTTGACACCGGGCCTGTTTCAAAAGTGAAAAGGAGAAGCCAAATTGTTTTTTATTATACTTGTTCTTTATTTTACATGCTTCTCGTCAAAATGACATCGGAGTTGGGCAAGATATAGTTTAACTTTCAAGCAGTTGAACATAGTCTAGTTTGACATTTTAAATATTGCTTGAAGGATTTGTTATCCAAAGGGATATGTATCCAAAAAATTCCGGTTTCTGGCAGCTGGGTCTGGTGGTCAAGTGGAGATGACTCTTGCACAGCAATCTATCGCCCTGGGTTCGACTGCTCTTATGGTGACATTTTTTTACCTTAAAAAACAAGTAGAGAATGCGATTTCATACTTCATGTGTGAAAAATAAAGAAGTCTTGCACGAGAAAACCTCCAGGAGGTCGATGTTAGATTACATCAACCCCCTACCAGGGGCTTACTCACCAGAAGCTGGCAGCCATGTTGAATTATTACTTCGTTCTTGTATTTTCGCTAGAAAAGTAACTGTAGTGACAGGTATCGGGTTTCTGTTATTTGACGAAACATTCACCAACTTACTGAAGTTGGTGCAACTAACAGAAACCCAACACCTGTTTCTACAGTGAGTATACCTTACGTTAAGGGCACTTCTGAGACCATCTCGTGGATCCTACAGCCCTACAACATCCTTGTAACCCACAAACCTACTACTACATACTGACCAATGTTAATGACAGAGACAAACCCAACAACAGACAGGGAGCAGTTTACAAGATCAAATGCTCTGACTGCCAGGGTTGTCATGTCGGTGAGACTGGCAGGAACCTGAATGCAAGGCTGACTGAACACAAACGAGTTACGAGAAATGGTGATGCCAACAATAGCATAGTTGTACATCATCAACTGACAAACCACAGCATTGACTGGGACTCTGCTCAATGCTTAATCTACAGTAAAACTATTTTCAACGACTGACTCTTGAAAGCTGGTACACTAACTTAGAACAAATGCCTCTAACAGATGTCAACAACTACCAGCAACTTACAAATGAGTTATCCATGACATAAACGAAACTGACAAACAGACCTTAAATACACCAACGTAATTTGACTAACAATAGACGGACCTCATCAGACCGACTTGATTTGACTAGCAATAGACAGATTGAACAACCTTCCAAGTTGCAACCATTTTAGTCGCCATGGCAACTAGAATTTTGGAGCTGGTGACTAACTTGAAACAGAGGTCGCAAGCCCAGCAACTAAAATTGAGAGCTTGCGTGGACTGTTGCCTAGAGGGAAAAAAACTGCTTTGAGGGTTATGAATTCACTTTTAAAAATTAGTTCTTCTGCCATTTAAAGTCACTGAAATTGATACAGTTGAACCTCTCTAATACGAACACTGAAGGGACAGAGCGAAGTGTCTGTATTAGAGAGGTGTCCTGATCGGAGAGGTGTCTGTATGGAGAGGTTTGACTGTGCTAAAATAAAATAGTGATACATTTTATTGTAAGACCCCATTATAGAAAACAAATTTGCAATGTGTCATTAAGCTTCGTATGCGACAAACTTCCTTCTACTTGACTGGACTTTGGACTGTGATAATTTCTTTGAGCATGAAACAATGCACGTGTACATGTGTACAGTTTCTGCACCTTTGATACATTGATGGCGAGTTTGGGTTTGTACTGTGAAACTGGAAAAAGTTTGCAATAAATTGTACAGCACCTTCGCAGCATTTTCCCGCCAAACACTATTTTTAACCGTGGAAAGAAATTTGATCGGGTAGATTTTGATCTTGTGCTAGGTAACCACTTCTGGACTGCGAATGTGCACCATGCAATTAACAAAACAACGTCTCAACACTTGATTATTCCTTTGAATATCCACTGCCCATATAGTTTGGTCTGTCTCCCTGTGTTTGCACTTTATTTGCTTGTCCCTTTCATTCCCTTGGTCTTATTTTGTTTTGCACATAAAAGGCAGGGGAATAACTGTAAAACCGCAAGGTTCATTTATTCCCCTGGCTCGACTTTAAACGCATATCTTTTCCCTAAGTTATTGTAATTTTCTTTGCAAATGCATATCAAGTGTCAAGAGTAAATAAAGTGTTGTTTTTGTTGTTTCACTTTATTCAAGTGAAAACAAACGTACATTTCTTGGTCTTAATGCTTTACTGGATAACCAGCAAGTTTTTACAACAACTTTGATGGACAATTGCCATGTCTTAGTTAATGCAGAACTACATAACTAGCTTAAGACTATCACAGCATTCATTGCGGAACTGCCAATTGCAATACTTCAAATGCTATGTCTTGTTGTTTACAAATGACACAGAGACCATTATATCCAGTAACAGTTCTTGGACTGTGCAGCCCACATCACATAATTATCTCTAATAAATCGGCATGGCTGAATAGTTCTGGCGGACCCAAGTTCAACTCCTTGGACAAGCTTTTAAATAGCAAACTGGTCTGCTTTCTGTCAGTTGGGGTTTTTAATATTGTTATGTTTGATTTGAATCATTTGTTAGTGACATTGAGTTACTCAGACCACTAGTCTTTATGCTTTACAAACAAACCAAGGGTAAATAAAGGTTATTTATTAACTTTAATTGAAAAATTAAATGAGACTTACCTGTAAGTTGAAGTTTGATTAAGACTCTATGAGTCAACCGTAAGAAGTTGACCATATTTTGACAATTGCAAACCAGAGTTTTAATCACACCTTATGTTTATGAAACAACCTGGTCATAAACATGAATAACGTTTTGAAACAGTCACTCTGTTAACAACTGGGGTTAAATCAAGTACCAAGTGTACTTAATGACTGTTTTTACAAAGCAGTAAGCAGCTGTTGTCCAAAGTTATCTGCTGGTTTGGAAATTGCTTTGTTCTAATATTTCATGAAGGTATTTTCAGAGGACCACCCAGCACTGTCCATGATAGTGGTCATCGAGAGTTCTGAGCTCTTGCTGCTGAAGTTGAGGCAGCTCTCCTACTGTGGGCACCAAAGGTGGATGTATCTATACCAGCAAGCTTTAATTCATGCTTCAACCATCTACTAACAGTGTCCTTGGAAACTGGCCTGTGTGGTTTCTGATAACTAACAAGTAGCTTTTGATGATCATGCCTCATCTCTTTGGTCCTCTCCAGGTATTCAGAGAGATACCTCACTACACAGATTCGAGGATCTTCATCAAACGACAGATATTCTAGCTTAGTACATTCTTTACCAGACTTGGTGGTTTTTAATAAATCATTTACAATAAACATAACCTTGTTATTAGAGACTTTCATGTTCCTTGTAGTTACCACATGTATGGTCTGACAGCGTTGGCCTGACAATATGGTCATCAATGTGACTATTTTAAATGACAACAATTTTAAAGATAAAGTTTCTGCAGGATGTAAAATTTTTAAATGTTCAAGAACTTTATTCACATCCCAAACTTCTTTGTATAAAGTTAGAGCTGGTCTTGTTGTAAATGTTCCTTTAAGAAAACGAGAAACAAGTGGATGATTACCAAAGGACTGATTACCCTGTAAGACATTGACACTGGCCAATGCACTCCTTGAAGTGTTTAACGCACTGTAACTGAGGCCTTTGTGGTAAAGCTCGGCAAGAAAGTTGAGTCCACTTGCTACAGGAGGTGAAATTGGATTAATTTTCCATTTACGACAGTATTCCATCCATTTCTTAATGTAGGAGCTATATTGGACTCTGATGCTTGTGCGCCAGGACTGCATGATAATGTCGGAAGCTGATGATGGAATTCCTTGACTCTGCAAATTTTCCTGGACGAGTGGCAAAGGACCAGGGACATCCGAAGGTGCAGTGGGTGTACAGCACTGGGATCCTGAGGAAGGTACAGTGTGTCCTTTCGGTTCAGCAGCACCAAGTGGTGGTTGTATCAGCATCCTTGTTAGTGGTGGGCACCATGTTTGAGTGGGCCAATAGGGTACAATTAGCAGCCCTGTTGCTTGATCTTGTTGTATCTTCTGAAGGGTTCTCGTAATCACACTAAATGGGGGAAAAGCATAAAAAACATTTTGTGACCACTGTACAGTAAAAGCATCCACAGCTACAGAACCTGGGTCAGGCTCGTAAGATACATATTGGCTTAAGTCTATAATTGATTCTGGAGGAAATTGGTCAATATCTGGTTTCACTGACACTCTGCGATACCCTTGTCATACAACTCTTGATTAATGGTCCACTCAATTTCTCTACGATGTTGTCTGGATTCTCTGTCAGCAACTATGTTGGTTTTTCCTGGAATATGGGCTAAAGTCAGCCATATTCCTCTGAGAATACATCAAGACCATATCTCCTTGTTAAGCTCATTAAGTTTCCAGGAGTGACTAGTACCCATGTTGTTAAGGACTGTGACTACTGTCATATTGTCCACCATGAGTTTCAAATGCTGATGTCTGATTTTTTTCCTCAAGACATTGTAAGTTGAGGCATCAGTGTATAAGATTGCATGAGGCTCCCCATGATCAATGACATAAAGTGATAAGGGAATATTATTTATCCACCAGTTTATATCATCGAGAACAGGGGATGTTAATTCCATGGTACCCTCAAAGTCGCTACATTGGGATAGGGCTTTGGTTTTCTCCATGTCAAGTCTGCGGTAATACAGGGGCCCATACATGATCCCAGGGAAGCTGGAGGTCATAAGCCCCCAACAACTGTGCAATAAGTCTAATTGTTGGCCTCTGAACCTTGATAATATGGAGGCAGGCATTTTTCCGTTTGAGTTGTTTTTGTTGTGTGAGGCTAACTGTCATATTCCTAGAGTCTAGGATAAATCCCAGAAAAGTAATGGTTTGGGTAGGGAGGAAGACTGACTTTTCTAGGTGTATTATGGAACCCAGTGAATCAAATAATTTGATAGTATTTCCAACATTGGCCAGGCAGTCCTGGTATTCATCGCCTTGCAGATAAGAGTTGTCAATGTAACCAGAAGAAAGGTGTCCTTTCTGTCTAAGGTAACAGTAAACAGGCTTGAGCAGTTTAGTGAACTTTCTTGGGCACAATGCTAGGCCACTAGGGAAACATGTAAATTTGTACAGTTTTCCTTGCCATTCAAATTTAAGGTATTTCTGGTCAGTTACAGCCATGAGCACTGAATAATATGATATCAGTGGAGGTCATATAACAATTAGGTTTTATCATTCAAATCACCGTCCAGAGGGTGACCATTTTAAAGTGTCCATATTTTACTGACCTACATTGTATTAAGTAGTTTTAAATTTAGAATCATGCGATGAGTGCCATCAGGTTTTGGTCTGAGGAATACAGTAGATATAAATTGCCCTGGTTCATTTCTAGTAGGTATGATAATCTCTTTCTGAAGTAATTTGGTAATTTCAGACTGAATAACAGTGCTTTCATCTACACAATGAATTTCTTTTGTGCTGGGACCCTGTCTTGATAAGGGGTGGTAGGAAATTCAATAAACTGGCCTTTCACAGTGGCTAGGACCTCAGGGTCTGAGGTTAAGTCTGTCCATTTCAGATAAAATTTTCTTATGCTGCCAGCCTTGAAGCACTGAATCCTAAACAACAATAATTGTTTAACGTACACAACATTAGACTCAAACTTGCTCACCTGCAGGGTTTCGATGTTGGTCAGCTCATTAACAGTTGTATTTAGCTCTTGCCCCCCTTTTTTCTTGTAGAAGGGGGGGTTTAAGTTTTTTGACTTGTGTCCACGATTTCGCCATTGGTTTTGGGAATGAAAGGACCTTTTGTAGTATTGGTTGGAGGATCTGTGCCATCTGCTGCCACTAAGGCTGCCTTTGTAGTCAGCCTGTGGATGCTTGTGAGATTTTATTGGACGCTTTGTTTTTGTTGAGCTGCTGTTGAAGGTCACTCCCAAAGAGCAACCAGGTAACAGGGACGTTTGGGGAGCAAAGTGCAGCATATTCTTTCTTGAGGCTGGGTCTTATCACCTCGCGCCTTTTCAGTGATGATTCATATTGTGTGGGGCCTAACAAAGCCAGAGCATGTGTGTGAAAACCCATTTCATCAAGGTTAATTTTGTTTGCATCCTTTTTGCAGGCCTTGAGCAAATTGTCAGTGCACTTTGCAATAATTGTGCCCACCTTGGAAACGTTCTGAGTATTGGCTAATCTGAGGTCCACTCATTTGGCTGCATGGCTCATGTTTGCCCATATTTCAGGGTTCACTTGTGGGGCAACTAGACTACCAAGGTTCCCAGGTCGGGAATGTTTCTTAATTTCTCAGAGAGTTTATCTGAGTTTCATTTCTCGCATCATCTCTTATTAATGAGTTTGGCAAGCTTGTCTGATACATCTTGGTCAGTTTGCTCGTCTGCATTGAGATCATTTGTAATTGTGTCAATCAGATCATCTTTTGAGTCCTGAGTCGGGCAACTCTTCTCTTCTTCAAGTACCTCAACAATTTGGAAGTGTCCTTATTTTAATCGGTGTCTATGTCAGACAATTCATTAATTCTTGGCCTTTTTGAATGTCTCTGGCCATCAGCAAACTGTTCAAGGGTTTTCTGCATGGTGCTCATCGACTTAGTTACTGACAACGTGTTGTCATTCAGCTGTAGAAGTGTCGCTCCCGGTGTGTCATTGATTTTCTCTGAAGCAGCAGGTTTTGTCCTTGGGGAATGGTTGATTTCATCATCGTCCCCAAGGAGTTTATCTTCTTCATCGTAGCCTAACTCCACCAAGTTTCCAATGTTTTTCTGACCATCGTTCTCATGGGAGTGTTTTCCCACCATTTCTCAAGATGATGTCGACTCGAATTTAGCGTAAATGTCTGAGTTCTTCTGGATCCTCACTGAATCTGGCAGGTCCCAGTTTAGTAGGAATTTTTTAGTACTTAACAGCTCCACTATATCTTGTAATATTTAAGGGATTAATTCTTCTAAACAAGTGAAAGTGGTCGACGTAACTCCAAACGCTTTGAAGGTTAGGAAGCAACTGAATACAGAGGTGCGCACGCATATCTCACATGATTTCCTTGTGACATACACTGGTGATGAAATAGAATTACATATATGACGGTAACCTGGTTAACTGATGTCTGTTCTTTTGATTTCCATATTGTGTACCACAATTACAGCTAACACTTCACTGTTTTTGAGTTACCTCTTTGGTGTCTTTTTACTGGGTTAAGAGGACCACCTGCACGACTTTCCTTACTCATAGATGGGCATGTATATTCAGAGTACCATTTGTGGTCGTCTTGCTTTGAGATAGGGCAGATGATGGCAAGTTGTTTCTGATTTAGTAATAATAAATTATTTCTAGTGCATTACATCAGTAAAATCTAAATGCTCTTACAAAAATGAAAATAATTTAGGATCCAGTGAAACCTTTACAATAATTAATGATGTAAAAACTAAACAAGGAACTAGATTGACATGCTTAAAGATTAGATAAAAAAAGTTTTAAGTCTGTTTTTAAAAATATCAGTGGACAGGGTGCTCCTTACATCTAATGGAGGTTCATTCCAAACCGTGGGTGCACCATAATTCTTTGTCCTAAACACTGGCCTGATTTGCACAGATCTTTTCCCAGATGACTTAAGCAGCATATTTAAAGTGACATCCATATTGCTGTGGAATTTCTTTAGTAATAGAAAGGTAGACCATGTAGAGGGATTTCTAGAAGGTGTCTTAAGCAGCATACTTAGAGTAGCATCCATTGTTGACTGAGCTTGTGCATACCTTAACATGTTGTATGGAGCATGTAGGTATGGAACATACAGTCATGTACAAACGTAAATGTACATTACTGTGCTTTGTAATGTCTTGACTTAGCAGGTACAATGGAGAGCTATTTACAGTGCTATCAGTGTCTTGGCAATGCATCAAGAGTCCATTGAGATCATTTGGTGCGGAAAACATCAAAATTCAGACATATGTCACTTTAACAGCAGTCTAACAAAAGAGGAAAAGAAATACAAAGTTAACAAATGTCAGTAGATCGACTCCTTCACCAAAACAAAATAGCTCTGGTCTCATAGGAACCTTTGTTTAGAAAAGTTTTGTCTTGGTATGCATTCAGTGATCAAGTGTTCTACTACTATTGCACAAGGCTGTCAAGTATGTGGGATCGTGTGCCGCAGAAATGCTGTAATGATACCAGAATCCATCATCTGTTAAAGGATCAATGTTTTTAAAGAGCCATGTTGTCTCTTCATCCATGAGATGAAACTGGTTTTGTGGAACATATGACTCTATCTGAGCTGTCTTCACAGGGGACCTCATAGTTGATACCATAACTACATGGTGCAAGGGGAGAGCCATTTCCAACAGTCCTGATTCCATAGTAGTTCCACTGCACTGTAAACTCTTCTAGTGACATGGCTATTTGAGGCTGGAACTCATAATGGAGGATAAACGTATTCCATTCACTGGTACCATCCAAGATCCCGTAGTGTTATGTGCTTGAATATAGCTGAATAGTGGCTGGTAACAAGTTGATTCTCCACAGCTTTTCATTCAAGAATTGGGAGGGCTCCTACCTGTTAGGAAACTTTCCCTACTGGTTCCAGGATTTGAAATCATTAACCTGGCTACATCAAAATTCTCTACTCATTTTCACCTCTCTCTCTATTTGGAAGGTGATACTTCCTTACTCGTTACTGAAAATATTGCAGGGCAGTGGTTGCGAGATTATTGGTGGCAAAGTTTAGATAGTGAATAATTCACACTCACATAATAGTCACGCTGTGCCTTAATGAGGATAAGTTATGGGCCAAAAATTTTGCCTAAGGCGCAGAGTAAGCTGAGAGTTTTGGGTTAAAATTTCCAGCGTTGCTGAAAGGGAGGTGTGAGGGGAAAAAACTGGATGAACTGAAACTAAGAGTGGACTTGTGAAAAGAGGGCAAAACAGGCCAAGCAGGGCATATAAAAAGCCTTATCAGGACCTCTAGGGACTTGTAGGGCCAATAGAATTTAGGCAAGCCAAAAACACGTGATTCAAAGAAGTGACAAAAAGCACATTGAGGCTTTTCCCTGAGTGAGAATAGGTTATTGTCCTCCTTTAGCCACTAGCACCCAAGAATAACAAACCTCCATGCGATTAATTTTTTTATTACCATCAATGTGCCACAGACAATTTGGTGCATGCACATTACATACTCGCCTTTGAATCGCTGGGCTCCTAAGGGCTACTCTACCCACAGGATTTATGACTTGAAGCCCTTCTCTAATCCTCCAATGCTGAATTTGTATGCTGTTGCCTTGAATTTAAAGGAGACACCTCCTTGGATTGTGGGATTGTGTTAATCTGGTGATAGCATTCTCTGGATCAGACAGGGTTGTTCATACTAAGTAGGAGCAACCCTATGTATATTCAGTATGAACAACACTATGTCAGAGGAGGACAGGACACTTCTATGAGTCCAGGTCAAACTTGAATTTAGTCCACTGCTTTTCAAGCCTTGTTTTCATTAATTCTTTCTCTTTCCCTTCTTTCTTCGAGGTTTGATCTTTGTTCTCATTTTCTTGGAACTCAGGTGAATTTGGTTTTGGCAAAGCTACTGAACTGAAAATAGAGAAGGATGTCAGCACTGACAAGTGCCCTTGAGAGTGTGTTCCACTTCTGCGATCTAGTTTACACAATTCACTGTATCTACATAAGCAAGAGCCTACCTGTGGCAGATGGAGTGTAAGTTCAACATCACTGCTACACCACTGTGTTACCTACATAGCCATGACACTGGTGTTTCTTTTACTTGAAAGTGTGAAATATTGCGGAATGATGATTTGGTTGTAATTTTGGGTTTTAATGGTTAGGGTTTAGTGCTTGTCGGTGTACCGCAGATGCCAGAAATGGGTTGAGAAAGATGTTGATTTATTTGTGACGAGTGAGACTACAAGGAATACTTGCATGAATAATGAACGATATATGAAGTGAGTCTGGATGCCTCCCAAGAATGACAGTATAAGAGATATGTCCCACCTTTGTGGGACAAGTTTGAGTAGAATTGGTACATGGTTTTACCTTTTTAATAATAAATAAAGTATTAGTGGGTTGGTTTGGAATTAACTTACTCTAGAGATCACGCTTATAGCCTTGCCATTGCTATGACTCCAAAAAGTGAGTTTTCATCAAGTGACAAGAAATGACTTTGATTTATGCCCGCAATCATATTTTATAATCAGACGTGCTCTTTGTTATAGTAAATGAAATTAAATGACTAAAAATGATAACTGATAAAAAACATATCAGGAATACCGCGAAAATAAGAGTTTAGTAGTGGAGGGAAGGGAAAGGAAGCTTAAGACTGAAGGCATGAACTTGAAGGAACAGAACAAGTCCAGAGTACCTAGAATTGATGTGAAAAAAATCTAAGTATATAATTCAATAAAGAAGAATGTAAAGTATTCTCTTATTGATCATCCAACGTTGGAGAAGCTCTGACCAAGAGCTGCTACATGTATACCATACACACTGGCACACAAGATTTTTGACTTCTAAGTCAAAACATCCAAAATTTGTTTCCAGAATTGGCTTAGTGACCACCTCTGAGCTTGTTCCACTAGGGCTATCAAGGCACTGATTTTTGTCTGGCCTTAATCTGGGCAAAGTTATTGTATGGAAATAATCAACTGCTCTAAAACGATAATATCAGTACATCAGCATCTCATCTGCAAGAATTCCAAAACTCTTTGCTGTTTGCGGTGAAATAAAAGTTTTTGTTTGTTTTTCTTTTGAAGGATTATTTCTTTAATAGAGTCTCCAAGATTGAGAAAGATTTCTCAAATTAATTGTATTGATCTGCGCTGAAAGTACTTGAGTTTGCTTAGTCACAAGAAGTTAATCTCAGACTTGGAATATTTTCTTTTGCTATGACCAATAATTGGTAGTGGTCTTCTCTAGCATGCTTTCATTTACCTCATTCCTTAGTTTATGTGTTTGAAGTGTTGAGATGGGCTGCATCATTTCAAGTTTTATGGCATCTTTGTGCTGTGAATTTGTAAGATGATCTTGGACTGCGTTACAATGTAGTTGTACTGAAGGTGATAATAAAATTATGTTCCACACATTGGATTTGGTATGGGTGCCTTTAAGACAGTGCTTTCAACAGAGAAGGGGAAACATCTCCTTGTTTCTCTTTTCATAAACTCTCCATGACAGTCCAGTGGTTTAATTGAAGCGGAGATCTGTAGATAGCCAGCTGTGAGAGAATTTGGCCTTTCCTGCTTGAAGAATGTTTTTTGGAAAGACTGAACAACAGTCATTTGGTTTACAAAAGCAGTTATTGGGTACAACTGAGCAGTCAATAATAGTCACTTTGTTTCTTGCAGAAGTGACCTCCTTGCTGTAGAGATCTGGTTATGGTGCCTTCTAGTTTTTCAGCTTGGACTTAACCTTGAATTGATTACCAGCACTGTTTTTCAGCATGGTATTCCAAACATTCACGCCAACCCAAAAAAGCAGTAGCATTGTTTACAGTTCCATTGCTTAACAAATGTCACTGTTATGTTAAAAACCATCAGTGTTATGCTCCATTATAATTAACATCAAAATAAATAAAGTAAGTAGTCCACATATGTTCATTAAAAGTATGATCCTGGGAGTTTACAAGGTCTTTCAAACCTTTTCCTGGTGAATTTTCCACAGAAAGACCACAAGCTCATTTCTGAAGTGCAGTGGCTTTCTGCAAGGCCTCTTCATTGGTTCTTTCTTTTTGATCTGGATTTCTTCAGATGCATGTTTTGTTGACCCTATATGAACTTCTGTGATCAGTTTTTTAGACCGATCTCTTCACGGCAAGCATTGTAAAAATGACCACAAGCTCATCTCTGCAGTGCAGTGGATTTCTTCAAGGTCTCTTTTCACTGCTTCTTTCTTTTTGATGCAGATTTCTCCAGATCCATATTTTGTTGACTCTGTAGAAACTACTATGATTAGTTTTGTAGACTGATTGGAATATGAAACGAGACTTACTGGAAGTTGAAGTTTGATTGAGATTCCATCATATGACAGTTTGTAAGGGATCACATGAGATAGCACAGCGCTTGCACAAGTCATTCTTAAAAGTCATGCAATGGCTGCATCAGTAGTACTTCATTCAGAGGTACAAAGTACATGAAAATGTTAACACCCACAAATCAACAACCAGAAAGGTTGGGTAACTCAGTGACACAAATAGTAATATATTTGAGTGTAGGTTGACACGATTCAAAGACACCTTTCATAAAACATGCTACAATCTGATTACTGCCAAAGGTTTCTCCACATCCATTATAATGAGTGTAGACAAAGCAGACCATGCAGTATTGAGGGTAGAATAACTGAGCTGTTGGTTAAATAGCTGCATGAGAAATTAGAGAGTTTCGCATAACTGTGGGAAATAACTGCCAATCTTCCTCTCACTACAAAATGCCAACCATTTAGTGAGGTATGCGGCATATTGTTTTTTAGAGCCTCTCCTCCAAGATGGTATGATAACTTCAGTAAGTTTTTGTGAAAGTTGGTAGTGTGTGAAGGATTCCCTGACACAGATCATGCCAGCAGGTGGAGTTTTCTGTGTGGGGGTGGTGTGGCTTGCTTTTGGATGGGGGTGCCTTAGAAGTTCTGGGTGGGGACACAGAATCCAAGGCAGGCTGTAGAGATGTTGTAGAAGTGGGAGGCACGTCTAGGTTGGCCAAAAGTGGCACAATCAGTACACTCTGCTCATTCTTCGCTGATTTTTTAGGCATCTTGGAAGAAGGCTACAAGGTGGAAAGGTATTGAATTGAAGAGTAAAGACTACTCCAGTTCATAGTGAAAGCATCTACATGTGCACTGTTTGGGTCTCTGTGCCATGGACAATAACTACTGATCTGATAATTGAATTGGCTTGCAAAGGGATTGAAATCGTGGTGGCATGACAGAATATCATTAAAGGATTGTTTGTTTGTTTCTTTAGATACTCATATATGATTTGCCTACTGTAGAATTGGCAAGGCCAATCCCCTGGCTGAAAAACAAGAAATGTCTTCATGTAGGCAGCTAAACCAGTGCTCATTACCACATCATTTGCAGCATGAAAGGCTGCCTTTGACTTCAGCCTGATCTCTTTAAATCTAACAGATGTAAATCATCCATTTTCCACATTCTTCAAACATTGTCATTGTTGCAGTATTGATAAATCTTGATTCTCTGTCTCCCAAGTTCAGAATTAAATCAAAGGCTCCTTCGAGCTACCTCATGGTATGTGGTAATTATTCTATGAAGTACTGTCCTTTGCCTCTTTTGGAACTAAGAAGTGTTGCATTTGTAAGGTGTTAAGTTGAAAAGTGCATCATGTTAATAAGCAGCCATTAGTTGAGCATGTTTATAGAAATAAGGTCTTCATCTAATATATATAACATTTTGACAGGAAACACTGGTAATCCTTTTAGTGTCTTTTTCTCTGTCTGGATTATGAACATCAGCAGTGCAAATACTGTTTTGACAATTTGTGAAGATTTCATTAGTTTACACATCAGCACTGGATGTGTTAGGGTTTTGAACAAACTCACCCCACTCTTCATGGGTTGCGAAGTTATGCCATCTAGCCATGCATTTTGCACTTTTATGCCTTCAGTTTTAAATACTGTAATTCACTAGTGTCTACAAGATATTTGGCTGCATCTAATACTTTCTTAGGTCTGACAATCTGAAACTGATAGTGATGCTTGTAACCAAGTCGCCTTTTAAGTTTTATTGGAATGGTCTGTGATTTGCTTATTGGCCTTGGGAGACAATGAACAGTCGAATTTACATAACTTGGCACATTGACAATGTTTCCATGAATAGACAATTGACCAACCCTAGATAGTTCACGGAGTTGTATAAAAGGTATACGAGGTGATATTAGTCACTCTTCTAGTGATGTGAAATTCAATACATTAGGCTTACAAGGAAAACCCATCTTATTGGCTTTAGAACAGATGGGTAACCTGCCTTGTTTTAGACCTTTTGTATTGCAAGTTAGACAATTGCCTTTTCAGACTTTTTTTATACTTTTTTTTTATTGCAAGTCCTGCAGATCCATTCAGTGTCATTGACACTTTAAAAACCAATAAGACAGGACTCAACAATGTCTAGTGAACATGCCCTATATTTGTTGGGATCACATTTCACCACAGAGCACTTGAACCACAATTGGTCACAACAAGTGCATACATATTCTGGGCCACATGCAATGTTTTTTGTAAAACAAATTTATCATAGAAATTGCATCGTACTTGTTTTCTTGTGGCTGCAACTCATGACTGCTACATGTGATACAACTGCCAGAACCTCAGCCTTTTGTCTTTTTCTTACCAACTGTTTGGTTATTTGATTTATGTGCTATGGGTTATCTGATTTTCGTTTTCTGAGGGAGTGCTGCTCAATTTCTCTGACATGTTCTGGGTTCAATTTTGTTCTTTTAGCAGCCTGGTGTTTCTTGTTCCTAGATGTTTTGCTATTAATGTTGCAGCCTTGTACTCGTTTTTGATTCTCATTTATTCTAAACTTATCATCAGCTCCTCTGTCTTTCATGTATTCTATCATGTATTTTCTTCTGTAAGCTTTACATTTTTCGCTGTTATTAACTGGTTTGTTTTCATTTGCATTTCTTTGTTTGTTTGCTGTTGTCACTTATCTCCATTGTTCTGTTTTCTACTATGGAAACATAATGAAATTCATCTAGGTGTCCAATGTAAATGTTTAGGGCATTTGTAACATTCACTGGTTCAACAACAGTAACTGGAGAAAAAGTTGGATTTGATTCAGCAATATGAATTGATAAATTAAGACAATTGGCAACAGCTTGAATTACGATAGCATCAGCCCATGTTCCTTGACATGACTTTCTTTCCAAATAACCTTGCCAAGAATGCTCAGTTTTACTCTCTATAAAATTGTTCAGGGTGATTCACTAAACACTGAATGCCAACACTGCGCACATAGAAATGACTATTAGGATTTCCATAGAGTTAATGTGATACAGCCCTAAAAAAGCAATCACCACCTCCTTCAACATCAAGTGCAGTTCTGCCTAACTGAGACAATCTGAATTCTAATAAACAGACAGAATTTGTGGGTGATATAAAAGGTACTGATATGCAATACCGGTACTCATTTGCAGGACCAGGATTTGACTCCATATCTCCACTCAATGATATGATTCTGCTCAAAAAATGATACGTTTTCATTTGGAGCTGCCTTAATTTTCTGAAAATATTACCTTCAGCTATCATACAAAACAGAGGCAAGTTTTTATGCTTTGGAGTCCTTGTTCAAAAAATACACAAACTTAAACTTTGTCTAATGAAATACCTCTATATCACTCTAAGAAATGACAACCATGGTATCCACACAACATAGCCTTCAGCTTGGAGGATTTCGTGACATTAATTTCTAATGTATAATTTCACCGACATTTTTTGTAATTTTTAATTTTTTTTTTTGCCATTAGAAAGTCTGGTAACCATTTTGTAAGAAATTATGGAGGGTTCTCTTTCACGTGTCATTCTAAACTGAGGATGGGAGACAATGGTAGCTCAGAATTCCATACATTTACATTTTTATCTGCATTTCTGTACTGACAATTACTTGACAACTGAACTGGTATTTTATTTTGATTTTCAAACTGCTCGGGTATTGTAGGATTACCTTCGATAATCAATTGCTCCTGACCTTGGTGTATTTCAGGTGGTATTCAGCAGGTAACAGATCATCTGTTTGGCATTTATTTGTTGTTTGATATTTTGTATTTGTTATGGTATTTGTTATTTGGCGTATATTGTATTTAGCATTTGTTTGGCAGTTGTGTTCAATCTCTATAGCTTGTCACAGTTGTGACATTTAAGTCCCAGCGAGAGGGGAACTTGACGAAAGCTTCATCGATCTCCTTTGTCATGTGACATTTTCTGATCAGCTTCCAGCGAATTGCGAAATATTAAAAGCGCATTTAATTTTAAATCATACGTCCTGCGAGTATTTTTAGAAAATTCAAAATGCAATACAGTAGAAGGAGGGCAGCTTACCTTTTTCCCCAGACCATAAAGCATTCATTTGGAATAGTTTGTTTTGTGCATTCTATTCCTCGTCATCCAAATGTATCTTGGAGACATTGTAACTTTTAAGACTTTAAAACCCATTTCTTTCCACTCGAGCTTTCTTGAGCACATTTCCTGTTTGTTTGTGAGGTCTTCAAAAGTGTACTTTGATGAAAGATGGAGCGAAAGGAAAGAAAACTCGCCTTGACAATTTTTGCGTCGGGCTCGACACAAGGGACGCCATTTTGTAAACATGTACTGCCACCTTTGTTCCACCCCCTCCCCCCACGTATATGAACATAAAATAATGACACGACTTTGTGACAAAACCAAACCTAGTATGGGGGACAGGGGGAAACGTGTTTAATTCATGTTTAATGCGGATTTAATGCATAAATTAATTCTCTAACAGGAATGGAGTGACAAATCCAACCATCACTATTCCTCATGGTATGAAGTACATACCATGAGGTAAAAATGATTGTATAAGCCAGTTAGGCATCACACTGAGACCTAACTGCTACTGATATCATGCATGCACGCATGGCGCAGATGTAATCAATCGTTGGCGTGATTCAATATCTATACCATTTTGGTCATGTATGTGAATAGCTTGTTCCACTGTTATTGCTGGGAACTGCTTGCAAGCTTTAACAACTATAGTACACATGGTCTTTCAGGGTCCGAAATTAACTTTTGAAGTAGGTTGCTCATTGGACAACCATCTTTTCAGATCTGGACGTCCGAGATGAAATCTAGTCGTCAAGCAATAAAAGGAGGCATGCCATAACTTAATATATTCAAGATTCCATTGGCCATTCCTCTGGTTTTTGATTCCGAACAATATTTTCTTTGACCGCTAACTTGTGCACTGCACTTTCTTCATGTTTTCTTAGTGTTTCAAGTCGAAATGTTGTACACTTCTCCTTTGAAGCCAATGCACTTTGACTACGCTCTTCTCGCCCTCCAGTGTTGTAGTGTATACAGTATGAACAAGTCATAGAATTTGTATTTTCGAAATACTGGAGCCACGGCCGACCAGCTTTCCACTGCGGCTGAAATTTTCGAAGCCGTGAGTTTTGAGGCCTGGAGGCTTCTGTTCGGGTTTTCTTGCTTTCTGATCCAGTTTCTCCTTGGCCTTCCGAATCTTTTGGTGCATCTTTTCGTTTTCTATCATCATCACCCTTTGTTTTCTCGAAGGTGTTAAAATACTGGAACAAAGTGTTTTGCTTCACTGAATCCACAGAGTCTGCCATTTTGAGAGAAGCACATGGCATGTACATCCGCGAGTTTCTAAGAGTTTGGGTCATTACTGCTCAGCGGTAAAATGCAAAACAAGATGGCGGAGTAAACGAACG
Organism: Orbicella faveolata; assembly: GCF_042242905.1. Classification (NCBI taxonomy): domain Eukaryota; kingdom Metazoa; phylum Cnidaria; class Anthozoa; order Scleractinia; family Merulinidae; genus Orbicella; species Orbicella faveolata. The sequence continues at coordinate 17,504,590 of NW_028301564.1, forward strand.
TTCGTGTGCGAATCGTAACAAATGGACTGGCTATTTTACTGTTCCATTTCTCATACAGAAATTTCTACCGAAGATTATAAATTTTAAGGTCCTTAGCAACTGTGTACATCTTCAAGAGGCTGGGAGCTTGAATTATGGTCGTCCAATGGGCAACCATGTTCTGCGATTTGGTCATCAGTGTTAAATTCTGGTTGTCTCTGACGACTGGACGACCGTTAATTTTGGACCCTGTCTTTGCCTTGGAGGATTGATCTTTCTGAGGCCTTTTTTTGCGTGAATGGATGTAAAGTCATCAACTATTGGTACTGTCAGTCACTTGCGTTCTGTTGCCTCAGTGATGAAATCTTTAAAAGATTTGAAATGAGATTCAGGCACTGTGTTCATAACATTGTTAACAGCTCTCCTGGCTCAAGTATGTCCCATGCTATGTTTGATTTCAATCTCTTCTTTTTTTTTTGACATTTTATTTTTTTTAACGGTACAATAAAATACAATTACTTACAATATTACATAGTTACACTAATAACAATACACTATGTCACGTACGGCTAATTACAACTTACTTACGGTACTTACAACATGGTTACTTACACCTCTGTCAATTACAACACTATTCTTACACTATTCGCATCCTTTTTTTCTTAATTGTTATTATATTACAGTGGCACCTAATGTATACATGTAGTTTTTTCCCTATATTTGCAAATTTACAGTTAAATAATAAATATGAAATTAAATATTAATTAACCATAAACATCAGCAGCATATAAGATTAAATTAAAAAGGCCCACGTGCAAAAAAATTTTGGAATTGCTTTTTTTGCAGTTGCAATCTCTTTAAGAATTTCAAGTTTACCGGGAATGAGCGATAGAAAGTTTTGTAAATCTCAAACATCTCCGCGAAGGCTTGTGCAGAAAATACAATATTTGGCGATCAGTAGACAATTTAGGACTTGCCAATGCTTTGTCCTGTCATGCCAGCCGTAGAGTATATGGCCTATGGATAATGTTATTGTTTCATTTGTGTTTTGGTACCACCAGTCTTGAAACAGAATCGAGAAATCGACTGATAGTGTGCAGTTTATTGGCAGGTGATGCAACGTTTGTTCTTCTGCGTTGCATAAGTTGCATATGGGGCTTTCTGAAATGCTGTCTCGATAAAGTGTAACACGGGTTGGAAGCATGTTATGAATAACTATACTGATGGATGGTGTTTAAAAGAGAGGAGTAAATAGAAGTGCTTCTTAGGGTGTTGACTGTGGTATCGTGTGTGAAGTTCGGAATAGGGTTTTTAAGACAAGCTTTCCAATTTTTTGGGAATGCATTAACCAGGCCATAGTATATGGTGAAAGGAACCTTCAAATTGAATTTTATTGCAAGTTCATGCCACTTCGAAAAATCCTGATTTTGGTTAATGTCGCTTATCTTGGTAATGGTGGCGTCATACTACCGAAACAGGTAGACCGTGAATTAAAAGATATGCGTGACAGTTGATTTTGGTGCTAAACGTCAACGACTTAGGTCACGTGGCTTTTTTTTTCAAACCAAAAACATGAACTCACGTGACCACATTCCAGAACTCTACGATTATTCGCAATAGTTGCCCTTTTTGCTTTTCTTCCTTCTCTGGTCACAAGTATGTTGCAGCTAAAAGTTTTTTATAGCATCCCAGAAGGAGTCGACAGGTGTGAAGTCATCTTCACCGAAAGTATAATACGGAATTTTGAAGATCTCATGCAAGTAATTAGAGGTAAAATTGAAAGTTTACAGTTTATACCTGACACGGAACTATGAGTACTGTACACGGATGATGAGAACATGTTGGTAACCATACGCCCGAAGACTCCTTCCACGATGCTTGGCATTGTGCTTCCAAAGTGCAAGGAATGACATTTCGCTGTTTAAAGATAAAAATCATGTGGCAACCTAAATCAACACCTGAGTTAATTTCCGCGAAGCGTCAGCAGATGAGAGAGGGAAGCGCAACAGACAGGGATTCAAAGAGAAAACTCAAATTTGGCGAGAACTGCTCAAAACATCTGCTTCTTTTGTCTACTCCGAAATCTCTACCCAACACCTCTTCTGAAGATGATCTGATTCCTGACATTGGAACAAGCAAAACCTATCTATCTCCACCTCGAAAACAACAGCGCCGAGTTAGAACAGGCGATTTGCCCGAAAACAGTGCGCTAAATCGTGGGCCACGATCAAATCATTATATGTCCCCCTTGGATCTCCTCATATCAGATAAACAAGAAGTAAAAAAAGAGAGGAAAAAGGTGGCGGAAAAAGAAGAGGAAGTACAGCGATTGATGGCTAGATACGGCAAACATGCGGGGATCGATTATTCGAAATCTTCTTGTACCAACTGTCATCGGCATGAAAGGCACAATCGTGTCAACTGCCCGTACAAAGCTCACCCTTGCTAATCAGCAGAATTTTCTGGTGACTTAAGCAAACACAAAGATGAAAAAGATGTTGTTTCTCACGCAGTTAACGAACTTAACAATGCAAAGAAAGGTCTTGAGAAACTGCAAAACACTTTGTCAATGAAGATAGCACTAAAGAATCAAACATCAAACTCATTCTCAAGTCTTATGTGATCGTGATTGACTAACGAGTGCAAGCCACACTACCTAAATACTCAAGGGTTTGAAAACTGGCGTCAGGTTAACAAGGATTTAAAGAAACCTGAATCGCATTTTAAAGGAAAAATTCCCCCAGTTGGGGTCAGCTTACTTGAGGCACTGACGGAATATGACAAGAAGATAATGCTAGAAAGCTACCAAGTGCCATACCGAGGAAATCCCGTGCGAACTTTATGGGAATTAAAAGGCATTAAATGGCCTTCAGAAACCCCTGAACCTCTGCAATATAAACCCGTAGACTCGCCGCTTAGCTTTACTTTTAGCGAATCTTATTCAACTGGCACAGAACTCCAACCATTAACAGTTGAAGACGAAGAGGAGCAACTGGCCGTTGCACTGAAGGAAAGCAACTTGTACTTGCATGGTACGCAAACTAAACCCAGCGCAACTATCACCCGAGCGACACTTTCCACGAGTGAAGGAAATGATGACAATAAGCGAACTGAACTTAACGATGCTGCAAATGCTCTACTAAATTTGTCCAAACTAAGCTCAAATTAAATAGTCTTCATTTCAAAATACGGTGCGATTCAGCAGGGGACAAACTGTCTGGCTGTCAATTACCTGCTTGAACCATGTTGTACTTTTAAAGAGTACATATTTTACTGCTCTTGAAATTTTTAAGTTAATGCGTTTAAAATTCCGATACTAAGAAAGATAAACATTTTTTCCTTGGAAAAGAGTAATTTCATGTTGTATTTTTCTGTTTATAAGGTCTACAGCCGACAAAGATAACAAAATACTGAAAGTAAACAAACATGCACGCACTGCCACTTCAGCGATTCTCAGTTACAAATGGACTAGAACAAAACATTGAAAGTTTTAATATTGTTCAAGAAACGTAAATTGTAACTTACATTAACCATTGTTGAAGTTCTACAGTTTTGTACAAATGTTACTTTACGTGACATGCTTGCTGCAATAATAGTAAATTTAAACTGAAACTTTCATCAGACAAATGAATAAAAACTTGTGTTGTTTTTATATCAGATCAACAGGTTCTTTAGTTAACAAGGTAATTCGATTCAGTACACAGCGAATAAAATTTAACTGACATAGCTACAAGATAAAGCTATAAAAACCAAACATGTCCTCAGTAGTTATGAGTTCCAACGCCTCAAAGATTGCAACATGAACGTTTTCATGCAATAGGCATCGAAATTCCTCCTTCTTTAAAACAGTTTTTAATTTATTGGAAACGAATTCTGCGACGTTGAATTCTGGTGAAAGGGATGGAGTGTAAATGATTTGTGCTCCCATGTGCAATAGCCATCTTTGCAAAATGTCCCCAGTCTCGAAACGATGTGTGGCGCAATTGTCAAGAATGATATAATCACCAAATTCAATTGCTGGATTACCGAGTGCAGTTGTGGCTTGGCCAGCTTCAGCAAAGAAATTGAGAAAATTTGTAGAATCCGACGCGCCCTCCACAGTGTTTGCATACAGTACTCCTTCCAGTCCACACAATAAGCTAAGCGTTACATTTGCTCCTTTTTTATTTCCAGAAATTATTTCAACCGCTATTTCCCCTTTGAGAGAATTTCCATAAGCGGGGTTTCCTGTCCCACTATGAACGCCAGCCTCATTGAAAAATTTAAGTTTTTCTGGTGGCAAAGCACTCAAAGTATTTAGAAACTGTTGACAGTAAACTGTGTTCACAGGGGTAAATTTTTCCGCAGATGCCTTCGTCAGTCGTTTTCTAGTGTAAGGTCCTTCTGGCAGCTTATTCCTGATAACATTTCCGATCGCTGTCAAGGACGTTCCGCCTTCTAAAGTACTGTAGTTTTCAAGAACATCTTTAACCGATTTATAGGGAAGGGAAGGCTTCTCCTGTTTGAGAAATTCCATCAGTTCTATGTCCTCAGGCTTGAGGTGTGACGGATTACCTGATAGTTTCTTCGAAGGGAAATGGTCACCTGTAGCGCACACATTTTGCCATAACTTTGAAACAAATTGAGTTGACACTCTGAAGCGGTTAGCAACATCGGAAAACTTTCCTGGAAAGAACCCTGAGGCTGGATCTCCGCCTTCTGCCATAATGGAGTCGATAACACTTCCTTTCAAACTTTCATCGATTGATTTTCCTCGGTAGTAACTTCGCCCTTTGCTGTTTATGGAGAATGCCATTCTTTGACTCGCTCTATCGCGCTCTTAGGAATGTAACCACGTGAGTTCGTGTTTTTGGTTTGAAAAACAAAGCCACGTGACCTAAGTCGTTGATGTTTAGCACCAAAATCAACTGTCATGCGTATCTTTCAATTTGCGGTCTACCTGTTTCGGTAGTACCAATTTTGATAAAAAACAGGTTTTTTTCCCACAAGAATTTTCCTGTTATTCCACAGTATTTTGTTTTTAGGATTTATTTTGGAATCGATGCCCATTAAGATTTTGAACTCGCACCAATAATCTAAATGTGGGAAGCGCATCATCAAGGTCAAATATACTTGTTGCAAAGTTGCATTTTGTTAGGAAGGCTAGACCACCATGATTGTGCAAAAGCTGGTTAGGAATTATTTTCCAGGAGGCTTGTGACTTGTCTTGAATTCTGTTGACCCAAGTTATTTTAAGCGCTTTTTCCATGATCTTATAATCACACATTTTCAATCTGCTGTTTTTTTTCTCCAATTATGTTGTTTCTTTTGATTTTAGGGGGCTTCCCTGCCCAAATAAAGTTGACAATTAGCTTATTTATTTCTTGGATGTAGTGATCTGGAACAGGGTGCACGGAAGCTGAGTAAATTAATTTAGATATCCCAAGTGTTTTGACTGTGTTAATCTTTCCATAAAGAGTTAAATTTCTCTGTTGCCAAGTGTTTAGCGTTTTCTTGAGGTTAAGTATTTTTTCACCAAAGTTCAATCTGTTAGCACTTTCTTGGTTGTAAGAAAAGAAGGCACCAAGGGCGTTGATAGGTTCTTTTGGCCATTTGAAACCAAAAGGTTCATGAGTTCTGTCTTTCCATTTGCCTAGCCACATTGCTTCAGTTTTAGTGGTGTTTATTTCTAGACCAGAATGGTCTTTGAAATCATTTAACACCCTCAAAAGACTTGTAATGGAGTCGAGTTCATGAACAGATACTGTTGTGTGGTTGGCATATTGACTTATTTTAAGCTCATGCTTGTTGACTTGGATACCTTTAATAGTGGGATCATTTTTTTATGGATTTAGAGAGGAGTTCTATGTGGAGAACAAGGAGGACACCAGACAACAGACAACCTTGTCGGACTCCCGGCTGTAGGGAGAAAAAAGTTGAAGCATGACCATTATTCAAAACACAGCTGGTAACAGAAAATTTTCATCCAATTTTGAATGTCATGGCCGAAGTTGAAGAGCTGAAGTGTTTCTAAGAGATAGTCCCATTCAATGGAATCGAGTGCTTTTTTGAAGTCCAAGAAAATGGCAATACCTTTTTGATTTAGCTTATCCACGTAATGTATTAAGTTGTAGATTAGCCTTACATTTTCATCAGTGTAGTGGCCTTTAACATAACCAGTTTGATCGGGGTTTATTGACGTTGGCAAGACTTTTTCAATTCTCTTGGCTATAACTTTAGTGAGAATCTTGTAGTCGACGTTCAGAAGTGAGATGGGCCTTAGATTTTCCAGAATAGTTTTATCCTTGGATTTTTTTTGGATAAGCGAGATTTTTCCTTGTCTTGGGCTCATAGAAAGCATACCATGCTGAGAAGCGAAGTTGTAGCTGGCTAGCAGATCATGACAGATGTCAGGCCAAGAGAATCAGTAGAATTCAGCTGGCAGACCATCTGTGCCCAGGTTTTTGTTATTGTCAAAGTCCTTGAGCACATTTGTGCATTTTTCTTCGTTTACTAATCCTTCACAAGATTTCTTCTCTTCTTTGCATTTTCTGGATTAAAAAATGGCAAGTTTTTGAAAATTTTGGGATTGATATTTGTGGAGTGGTATACCGACTCATAAAACTTTTTTTTTCTTCTAAGATTTTGAATTGATCTTCTGTGTAACAATTTTCCCCAACTTTGAGTTTTGAGACTGTTTTGATATCATGATGGCGTTTTTCTAAGCTGTAGAAATACTTTGTGTTGCGTTCTCCTTCATGCCATCTCACTTTGCTTCTTAGAATTGCGCCGTTGGTTTTGGTCAACATGATTTTTTTGAGACGTGATCTAGCACGTTATAGTTCGAGTATGATGTTTCTGTTGTGCGTCTTATTTCCGCTCTGGCTTGAAGGTCATTTTTTTGTGCAGTAATTTTTCTTCATCTCAATATTTTTTCGCTTTTTGTTTAGAGTACTTATCGTGAAACCTCTTATCTCCATTTTTATGAGGTCTCATTTTAAACCTAAATCATGAGTCTCGTATTTCTCCTTAAAGATTGGAATGTTTATCATAAGTGCTGTCAAGTATTTAAATAAAGTCTACGAGTCCTCAGCTGCTACGTTCACTATGAATGATCAACTGAAAGGTTTGAAGTGTAAATGGAGGCACGCTTAGCAAATGATCAAGGGCTAAGTTTATTGGCTCAGTTGAGTTGCGGACAGAAATGCATGAACGCGGGCTGAGCGTGTTGCTAGCAAAAAAGGATTGTGTATATTTGCTTCTGCTTTGAAAACAAACCTTTTGAAAGTGCTTCTTTGTTTACAATTTTTTATGATTGTGGCGTGATTGAAGGAAGTTTTGCACGGACTAAAATGTCCTTGAGTGATTTTTCTTTCTTGTAAGATACAATCGGTGGCTGGTTAAAGATATGTGCAAGTCTAGGCTGCTGTTGAGTGATATGCCAGTGTTTCATGAGAATCTTTTTAAGATTCGGTGTGGCCAGGTTATAAGTGGTAACAAATGGTAAAATTTCTTTCGCCTTCTTTGTTTTGTTATGAAGAGTTTCTGTTCTGTCTGAGAACTGAACTTCAGTCAAGATTTCATGAATGATCACCTTGGGATAGCCTCTGTTACTGAGTCCGCTCAAAATCTCGTTTGTATTTGTTAAAATTCTCTTTGACTGAGTTGGTTCTTAAGAGACAATGCTTCTCCTTTGATAAAACCCTTTTTAGTATTGAATGGGTGGCAGGATGAGAAGTGTGTATACTGAAAAGTTTCTGTGGGCTTGAAGTGGTTTTGTGAATCAAGAATTTTAAGAGTTGAAAGGCGAGGTCCTTTGAATACCTCTGTCGAGAAAAACAGCGTGTTCAGATGACATTTCACAAGTGAATTTGATCGTAGGGTGGAACGAGTTAGCGAAGTTAACAAAAATGGAAACTTCTTCCATTGGAATGTTCCACAAAGAAAATATGA